>NC_091186.1:42498414-42590471 GCF_040958095.1 Procambarus clarkii | reverse complement strand
TCAGCCGGATTAGAGCGGTTTTCTTGTACATCTTCCATTGTAATATAAACGGAAAATCAGGTACATTTTTGTTTATTCAAATGAAAACTCATTGATTTTTATCATTGGAAACAACTTGTATTGGAAACAACATTGTCATATGTCTTTTCTTGGATCTAAATAATACGAAATCTCACTCTATGATTCGAAGTTAAAATCCTCAAATATGGTAAAATAGTGACTTTTTTCACGTTTTTCATGTAGTTTGATATTAAGTATATATATTCGTTTTTACCAATATTTCGATACTATTTCATGTATTATCACAATATGTGATTTGGCCTTCAAATCTCAGAATTTCGCATAATATTGCATTTTAAGCAGGTTTTCTTGCATTTTGTTTCGTACGAAAAATCATCGAATTTAGCAATATTTTGACGTTTATCATCCCCTTTTCCTTAATGTGATTTAAACAAAGTATCATCGAATTAGACAATATTTTGCCGTTTTTCTACGTTTTTGTGAATTTTCAGTTTATTGGTATTAATTCATATATATACGATAAATATGATGCACACACATAATTCATTAGATAATAACCTTTAATACTTACTTTTACTAATACTTTACTTATTTATTTGTTTCTCGTTTAAATACTGAGTAAGATATTGAAAAGGGGAGAAGTTCGGTTTTTATTGCATATATCGACGTTTCAGCCGGAATAGAGCGGTTTTAGTGTACATCTTCCATCGGTAATATAAACGGAAAATGAGGAACATTTTAGTTAATTCTAATGAAAACACATTGATTCTTATCATTTGCATTGGAAACAACATTGTCATATGTCTTTTCTTGGATCTAAATAATACGAAACCTCGCTCTATGATTCGAAGTTAAAATCCTCAAATATGGTAAAATAGTGACTTTTTTCACGTTTTTCATGTAGTTTGATATTAAGTATATATATTCGTTTTTACAAATATTTCGATACTATTTCATGTATTATCACAATATGTGATTTGGCCTTCAAATCTCAGAATTTCGCATAATATTGCATTTTAAGCAGGTTTTCTTGCATTTTGTTTCGTACGAAAAATCATCGAATTTAGCAATATTTTGACGTTTATCATCCCCTTTTCCTTAACGTGATTTAAACAAAATATCATCGAATTAGACAATATTTTGCCGTTTTTCTACGTTTTTGTGAATTTTCAGTTCATTGGTATTAATTCATATGTATACGATAAATATGATGCACACACAGAATTCATTAGATAATAACCTTTAATACTTCCTTTTCGATCATTTATTTGTTTATCGTTAAAATACTGAGAAAGATATTGAAAAGGGGAGAAGTTCGGTTTTTATTGCATATATCGACGTTTCAGCCGGAATAGAGCGGTTTTCTAGTACATCTTCCATCGGTAATATAAACGGAAAATCAGGAACATTTTAGTAAATCTAATGAAAACACATTGATTTTTATCATTTGTATTGGAAACAACATTGTCATATGTCTTTTCTTGGATCTAAATAATACGAAATCTCACTCTATGATTCGAAGTTAAAATCCTCAAATATGGTAAAATAGTGACTTTTTTCACGTTTTTCATGTAGTTTGATATTACGTATATATGTTCGTTTTTACCAATATTTCGATACTATTTCATGTATTATCACAATATGTGATTTGGCCTTCAAATCTCAGAATTTCGCATAATATTGCATTTCAAGCAGGTTTTCTTGCATTTTGTTTCGTACGAAAAATCATCGAATTTAGCAATATTTTGACGTTTATCATCCCCTTTTCCTTAATGTGATTTAAACAAAATATCATCGAATTATACAATATTTTGCCGTTTTTCTACGTTTTTGTGAATTTTCAGTTTATTGGTATTAATTCATATATATACGATATATATGATGCACACACATAATTCATTAGATTATAACCTTTAATACTCCCTTTTCCATCATTTATTTGTTTCTCGTTTAAATACTGAGTAAGATATTGAAAAGGGGAGAAGTTCGGTTTTTATTGCATATATCGACGTTTCAGCCGGAATAGAGCGGTTTTCTTGTACATCTTCCATCGGTAATATAAACGGAAAATCAGGTACATTTTTGTTTATTCAAATGAAAACTCATTGATTTTTATCATTTGTATTGGAAACAACATTGTCATATGTCTTTTCTTGGATCTAAATAATAGGAAATCTCGCTCTATGATTCGAAGTGAAAATCCTCTAATATGGTAAAATAGTGATTTTTTCATGTTTTTCTTGTAGTTTGATATTA
This sequence comes from Procambarus clarkii, assembly GCF_040958095.1. NCBI lineage: Eukaryota > Metazoa > Arthropoda > Malacostraca > Decapoda > Cambaridae > Procambarus > Procambarus clarkii. Next base: position 42,588,194 of record NC_091186.1, on the reverse strand, counting down.
CGTATATATATTCGTTTTTACCAATATTTCGATAGTATTTCATGTAGTATCACAATATGTGATTTGGCCTTCAAATCTCAGAATTTCGCATAATATTGCATTTCAAGCAGGTTTTCTTGCATTTTGTTTCGTACGAAAAATCACCGAATTGAGCAGTATTTTGACGTTTATCATCCCCTTTTCCTTAATGTGATTTAAACAAAATATCATCGAATTAGACAATATTTTGCCGTTTTTCTACGTTTTTGTGAATTTTCAGTTTATTGGTATTAATTCATATATATACGATAAATATGATGCACACTCATAATTCATTAGATAATAACCTTTAATACTCCCTTTTCAATCATTTACATGTTTCTCGTTAAAATTCTGAGTAAGATATTGAAAAGGGGAGAAGTTCGGTTTTTATTGCATATATCGACGTTTCAGCCGGAATAGAGCGGTTTTACGTGTACATCTTCCATCGGTAATATAAACGGAAAATCAGGAACATTTTAGTTAATCTAATGAAAACACATTGATTTTTATCATTTGTATTGGAAAAACCATTGTCATATCCCTTTTCATGGATCTAAATAATAGGAAATCTCGCTCTATGATTCAAAGTGAAAATCCTCTAATATGGTAAAATAGTGATTTTTTTCATGTTTTTCATGTAGTTTGATATTACGTATATATATTCGTTTTTACCAATATTTCGATACTATTTCATGTAGTATCACAATATGTGATTTGTTCTTCAAATCTCAGAATTTCGCATAATATTGCATTTTAAGCAGGTTTTGTTGGATTTTGTTTCGTACGAAAAATCATCGAATTTAGCAATATTTTGACGTTTATCATCCCCTTTTCCTTAATGTGATTTAAACAAAATATCATCGAATTATACAATATTTTGCCGTTTTTCTACGTTTTTGTGAATTTTCAGTTTATTGGTATTAATTCATATATATACGATAAATATGATGCACACACATAATTCATTAGATTATAACCATTAATACTCCCTTTTCAATCATTTATTTGTTTCTCGTTTAAATACTGAGTAAGATATTGAAAAGGGGAGAAGTTCGGTTTTTATTGCATATATCGACGTTTCAGCCGGATTAGAGCGGTTTTCTTGTACATCTTCCATTGGTAATATAAACGGAAAATCAGGTACATTTTTGTTTATTCAAATGAAAACTCATTGATTTTTATCATTGGAAACAACTTGTATTGGAAACAACATTGTCATACGTCTTTTCTTGGATCTAAATAATACGAAATCTCACTCTATGATTCGAAGTTAAAATCCTCAAATATGGTAAAATAGTGACTTTTTTCACGTTTTTCATGTAGTTTGATATTAAGTATATATATTCGTTTTTACCAATATTTCGATACTATTTCATGTATTATCACAATATGTGATTTGGCCTTCAAATCTCAGAATTTCGCATAATATTGCATTTTAAGCAGGTTTTCTTGCATTTTGTTTCGTACGAAAAATCATCGAATTTAGCAATATTTTGACGTTTATCATCCCCTTTTCCTTAATGTGATTTAAACAAAGTATCATCGAATTAGACAATATTTTGCCGTTTTTCTACGTTTTTGTGAATTTTCAGTTTATTGGTATTAATTCATATATATACAATAAATATGATGCACACACATAATTCATTAGATAATAACCTTTAATACTTACTTTTACTAATACTTTACTTATTTATTTGTTTCTCGTTTAAATACTGAGTAAGATATTGAAAAGGGGAGAAGTTCGGTTTGTATTGCATATATCGACGTTTCAGCCGGAATAGAGCGGTTTTAGTGTACATCTTCCATCGGTAATATAAACGGAAAATGAGGAACATTTTAGTTAATTCTAATGAAAACACATTGATTCTTATCATTTGCATTGGAAACAACATTGTCATATGTCTTTTCTTGGATCTAAATAATACGAAACCTCGCTCTATGATTCGAAGTTAAAATCCTCAAATATGGTAAAATAGTGACTTTTTTCACGTTTTTCATGTAGTTTGATATTAAGTATATATATTCGTTTTTACAAATATTTCGATACTATTTCATGTATTATCACAATATGTGATTTGGCCTTCAAATCTCAGAATTTCGCATAATATTGCATTTTAAGCAGGTTTTCTTGCATTTTGTTTCGTACGAAAAATCATCGAATTTAGCAATATTTTGACGTTTATCATCCCCTTTTCCTTAATGTGATTTAAACAAAATATCATCGAATTAGACAATATTTTGCCGTTTTTCTACGTTTTTGTGAATTTTCAGTTTATTGGTATTAATTCATATATATACGATAAATATGATGCACACTCATAATTCATTAGATAATAACCTTTAATACTCCCTTTTCAATCATTTACTTGTTTCTCGTTAAAATACTGAGTAAGATATTGAAAAGGGGAGAAGTTCGGTTTTTATTGCATATATCGACGTTTCAGCCGGAATAGAGCGGTTTTACGTGTACATCTTCCATCGGTAAAATAAACGGAAAATGAGGAACATTTTAGTTAATTCTAATGAAAACACATTGATTCTTATCATTTGCATTGGAAACAACATTGTCATATGTCTTTTCTTGGATCTAAATAATACGAAACCTCGCTCTATGATTCGAAGTTAAAATCCTCAAATATGGTAAAATAGTGACTTTTTTCACGTTTTTCATGTAGTTTGATATTAAGTATATATATTCGTTTTTACAAATATTTCGATACTATTTCATGTATTATCACAATATGTGATTTGGCCTTCAAATCTCAGAATTTCGCATAATATTGCATTTTAAGCAGGTTTTCTTGCATTTTGTTTCGTACGAAAAATCATCGAATTTAGCAATATTTTGACGTTTATCATCCCCTTTTCCTTAATGTGATTTAAACAAAATATCATCGAATTAGACAATATTTTGCCGTTTTTCTACGTTTTTGTGAATTTTCAGTTCATTGGTATTAATTCATATATATACGATAAATATGATGCACACACAGAATTCATTAGATAATAACCTTTAATACTTCCTTTTCAATCATTTATTTGTTTATCGTTAAAATACTGAGAAAGATATTGAAAAGGGGAGAAGTTCGGTTTTTATTGCATATATCGACGTTTCAGCCGGAATAGAGCGGTTTTCTAGTACATCTTGCATCGGTAATATAAACGGAAAATCAGGAACATTTTAGTAAATCTAATGAAAACACATTGATTTTTATCATTTGTATTGGAAACAACATTGTCATATGTCTTTTCTTGGATCTAAATAATACGAAATCTCACTCTATGATTCGAAGTTAAAATCCTCAAATATGGTAAAATAGTGACTTTTTTCATGTTTTTCATGTAGTTTGATATTACGTATATATATTCGTTTTTACCAATATTTCGATACTATTTCATGTAGTATCACAATATGTGATTTGTTCTTCAAATCTCAGAATTTCGCATAATATTGCATTTTAAGCAGGTTTTGTTGGATTTTGTTTCGTACGAAAAATCATCGAATTTAGCAATATTTTGACGTTTATCATCCCCTTTTCCTTAATGTGATTTAAACAAAATATCATCGAATTATACAATATTTTGCCGTTTTTCTACGTTTTTGTGAATTTTCAGTTTATTGGTATTAATTCATATATATACGATATATATGATGCACACACATAATTCATTAGATTATAACCATTAATACTCCCTTTTCAATCATTTATTTGTTTCTCGTTTAAATACTGAGTAAGATATTGAAAAGGGGAGAAGTTCGGTTTTTATTGCATATATCGACGTTTCAGCCGGATTAGAGCGGTTTTCTTGTACATCTTCCATTGTAATATAAACGGAAAATCAGGTACATTTTTGTTTATTCAAATGAAAACTCATTGATTTTTATCATTGGAAACAACTTGTATTGGAAACAACATTGTCATATGTCTTTTCTTGGATCTAAATAATACGAAATCTCACTCTATGATTCGAAGTTAAAATCCTCAAATATGGTAAAATAGTGACTTTTTTCACGTTTTTCATGTAGTTTGATATTAAGTATATATATTCGTTTTTACCAATATTTCGATACTATTTCATGTATTATCACAATATGTGATTTGGCCTTCAAATCTCAGAATTTCGCATAATATTGCATTTTAAGCAGGTTTTCTTGCATTTTGTTTCGTACGAAAAATCATCGAATTTAGCAATATTTTGACGTTTATCATCCCCTTTTCCTTAATGTGATTTAAACAAAGTATCATCGAATTAGACAATATTTTGCCGTTTTTCTACGTTTTTGTGAATTTTCAGTTTATTGGTATTAATTCATATATATACGATAAATATGATGCACACACATAATTCATTAGATAATAACCTTTAATACTTACTTTTACTAATACTTTACTTATTTATTTGTTTCTCGTTTAAATACTGAGTAAGATATTGCAAAGGGGAGAAGTTCGGTTTTTATTGCATATATCGACGTTTCAGCCGGAATAGAGCGGTTTTAGTGTACATCTTCCATCGGTAATATAAACGGAAAATGAGGAACATTTTAGTTAATTCTAATGAAAACACATTGATTCTTATCATTTGCATTGGAAACAACATTGTCATATGTCTTTTCTTGGATCTAAATAATACGAAACCTCGCTCTATGATTCGAAGTTAAAATCCTCAAATATGGTAAAATAGTGACTTTTTTCACGTTTTTCATGTAGTTTGATATTAAGTATATATATTCGTTTTTACAAATATTTCGATACTATTTCATGTATTATCACAATATGTGATTTGGCCTTCAAATCTCAGAATTTCGCATAATATTGCATTTTAAGCAGGTTTTCTTGCATTTTGTTTTGTACGAAAAATCATCGAATTTAGCAATATTTTGACGTTTATCAGCCCCTTTTCCTTAATGTGATTTAAACAAAATATCATCGAATTAGACAATATTTTGCCGTTTTTCTACGTTTTTGTGAATTTTCAGTTTATTGGTATTAATTCATATATATACGATATATATGATGCACACACATAATTCATTAGATTATAACCATTAATACTCCCTTTTCAATCATTTATTTGTTTCTCGTTTAAATACTGAGTAAGATATTGAAAAGGGGAGAAGTTCGGTTTTTATTGCATATATCGACGTTTCAGCCGGATTAGAGCGGTTTTCTTGTACATCTTCCATTGGTAATATATACGGAAAATCAGGTACATTTTTGTTTATTCAAATGAAAACTCATTGATTTTTATCATTGGAAACAACTTGTATTGGAAACAACATTGTCATACGTCTTTTCTTGGATCTAAATAATACGAAATCTCAATCTATGATTCGAAGTTAAAATCCTCAAATATGGTAAAATAGTGACTTTTTTCACGTTTTTCATGTAGTTTGATATTAAGTATATATATTCGTTTTTACCAATATTTCGATACTATTTCATGTATTATCACAATATGTGATTTGGCCTTCAAATCTCAGAATTTCGCATAATATTGCATTTTAAGCAGGTTTTCTTGCATTTTGTTTCGTACGAAAAATCATCGAATTTAGCAATATTTTGACGTTTATCATCCCCTTTTCCTTAATGTGATTTAAACAAAGTATCATCGAATTAGACAATATTTTGCCGTTTTTCTACGTTTTTGTGAATTTTCAGTTTATTGGTATTAATTCATATATATACGATAAATATGATGCACACACATAATTCATTAGATAATAACCTTTAATACTTACTTTTACTAATACTTTACTTATTTATTTGTTTCTCGTTTAAATACTGAGTAAGATATTGAAAAGGGGAGAAGTTCGGTTTTTATTGCATATATCGACGTTTCAGCCGGAATAGAGCGGTTTTAGTGTACATCTTCCATCGGTAATATAAACGGAAAATGAGGAACATTTTAGTTAATTCTAATGAAAACACATTGATTCTTATCATTTGCATTGGAAACAACATTGTCATATGTCTTTTCTTGGATCTAAATAATACGAAACCTCGCTCTATGATTCGAAGTTAAAATCCTCAAATATGGTAAAATAGTGACTTTTTTCACGTTTTTCATGTAGTTTGATATTAAGTATATATATTCGTTTTTACAAATATTTCGATACTATTTCATGTATTATCACAATATGTGATTTGGCCTTCAAATCTCAGAATTTCGCATAATATTGCATTTTAAGCAGGTTTTCTTGCATTTTGTTTCGTACGAAAAATCATCGAATTTAGCAATATTTTGACGTTTATCATCCCCTTTTCCTTAATGTGATTTAAACAAAATATCATCGAATTAGACAATATTTTGCCGTTTTTCTACGTTTTTGTGAATTTTCAGTTTATTGGTATTAATTCATATATATACGATAAATATGATGCACACTCATAATTCATTAGATAATAACCTTTAATACTCCCTTTTCAATCATTTACTTGTTTCTCGTTAAAATACTGAGTAAGATATTGAAAAGGGGAGAAGTTCGGTTTTTATTGCATATATCGACGTTTCAGCCGGAATAGAGCGGTTGTACGTGTACATCTTCCATCGGTAATATAAACGAATAATCAGGAACATTATAGTTAATCTAATGAAAACACATTGATTTTTATCATTTGTATTGGAAACAACATTGTCATATGTCTTTTCTTGGATCTAAATAATACGAAATCTCACTCTATGATTCGAAGTTAAAATCCTCAAATATGGTAAAATAGTGACTTTTTTCACGTTTTTCATGTAGTTTGATATTAAGTATATATATTCGTTTTTACCAATATTTCGATACTATTTCATGTATTATCACAATATGTGATTTGGCCTTCAAATCTCAGAATTTCGCATAATATTGCATTTTAAGCAGGTTTTCTTGCATTTTGTTTCGTACGAAAAATCATCGAATTTAGCAATATTTTGACGTTTATCATCCCCTTTTCCTTAATGTGATTTAAACAAAATATCATCGAATTAGACAATATTTTGCCGTTTTTCTACGTTTTTGTGAATTTTCAGTTTATTGGTATTAATTCATATATATACGATAAATATGATGCACACTCATAATTCATTAGATAATAACCTTTAATACTCCCTTTTCAATCATTTACTTGTTTCTCGTTAAAATACTGAGTAAGATATTGAAAAGGGGAGAAGTTCGGTTTTTATTGCATATATCGACGTTTCAGCCGGAATAGAGCGGTTTTACGTGTACATCTTCCATCGGTAATATAAACGAATAATCAGGAACATTATAGTTAATCTAATGAAAACACATTGATTTTTATCATTTGTATTGGAAACAACATTGTCATATATCTTTTCTTGGATCTAAATAATACGAAATCTCACTCTATGATTCGAAGTTAAAATCCTCAAATATGGTAAAATAGTGACTTTTTTCACGTTTTTCATGTAGTTTGATATTAAGTATATATATTCGTTTTTACCAATATTTCGATACTATTTCATGTATTATCACAATATGTGATTTGGCCTTCAAATCTCAGAATTTCGCATAATATTGCATTTTAAGCAGGTTTTCTTGCATTTTGTTTCGTACGAAAATTCATCGAATTTAGCAATATTTTGACGTTTATCATCCCCTTTTCCTTAATGTGATTTAAACAAAATATCATCGAATTAGACAATATTTTGCCGTTTTTCTACGTTTTTGTGAATTTTCAGTTTATTGGTATTAATTCATATATATACGATAAATATGATGCACACACGTAATTCATTAGATAATAACCTTTAATACTTACTTTTACTAATACTTTACTTATTTATTTGTTTCTCGTTTAAATACTGAGTAAGATATTGAAAAGGGGAGAAGTTCGGTTTTTTTTGCATATATCGACGTTTCAGCCGGAATAGAGCGGTTTTCTTGTACATCTTCCATCGGTAATATAAACGGAAAATGAGGAACATTTTAGTTAATTCTAATGAAACATTGATTCTTATCATTTGCATTGGAAACAACATTGTCATATGTCTTTTCTTGGATCTAAATAATACGAAACCTCGCTCTATGATTCGAAGTTAAAATCCTCAAATTTGGTAAAATAGTGACTTTTTTCAGGTTTTTCGTGTAGTTTGATATTACGTATATATATTCGTTTTTACCAATATTTCGATAGTATTTCATGTAGTATCACAATATGTGATTTGGCCTTCAAATCTCAGAATTTCGCATAATATTGCATTTCAAGCAGGTTTTCTTGCATTTTGTTTCGTACGAAAAATCACCGAATTTAGCAGTATTTTGACGTTTATCATCCCCTTTTCCTTAATGTGATTTAAACAAAATATCATCGAATTAGACAATATTTTGCAGTTTTTCTACGTTTTTGTGAATTTTCAGTTTATTGGTATTAATTCATATATATACGATATATATGATGCACACACATAATTCATTAGATTATAACCTTTAATACTCCCTTTTCCATCATTTATTTGTTTCTCGTTTAAATACTGAGTAAGATATTGAAAAGGGGAGAAGTTCGGTTTTTATTGCATATATCGACGTTTCAGCCGGAATAGAGCGGTTTTCTTGTACATCTTCCATCGGTAATATAAACGGAAAATCAGGTACATTTTTGTTTATTCAAATGAAAACTCATTGATTTTTATCATTTCTATTGGAAACAACATTGTCATATGTCTTTTCTTGGATCTAAATAATAGGAAATCTCGCTCTATGATTCGAAGTGGAAATCCTCTAATATGGTAAAATAGTGATTTTTTCCTGTTTTTCTTGTAGTTTGATATTACGTATATATATTCGTTTTTAGCAATATTTCGATAGTATTTCATGTAGTATCACAATATGTGATTTGGCCTTCAAATCTCAGAATTTCGCATAATATTGCATTTCAAGCAGGTTTTCTTGCATTTTGTTTCGTACGAAAAATCACCGAATTTAGCAGTATTTTGACGTTTATCATCCCCTTTTCCTTAATGTGATTTAAACAAAATATCATCGAATTAGACAATATTTTGCCGTTTTTTCTACGTTTTTGTGAATTTTCAGTTTATTGGTATTAATTCATATATATACGATAAATATGATGCACACTCATAATTCATTAGATAATAACCTTTAATACTCCCTTTTCAATCATTTACATGTTTCTCGTTAAAATTCTGAGTAAGATATTGAAAAGGGGAGAAGTTCGGTTTTTATTGCATATATCGACGTTTCAGCCGGAATAGAGCGGTTTTACGTGTACATCTTCCATCGGTAATATAAACGGAAAATCAGGAACATTTTAGTTAATCTAATGAAAACACATTGATTTTTATCATTTGTATTGGAAAAACCATTGTCATATCCCTTTTCATGGATCTAAATAATAGGAAATCTCGCTCTATGATTCAAAGTGAAAATCCTCTAATATGGTAAAATAGTGATTTTTTTCATGTTTTTCATGTAGTTTGATATTACGTATATATATTCGTTTTTACCAATATTTCGATACTATTTCATGTAGTATCACAATATGTGATTTGTTCTTCAAATCTCAGAATTTCGCATAATATTGCATTTTAAGCAGGTTTTGTTGGATTTTGTTTCGTACGAAAAATCATCGAATTTAGCAATATTTTGACGTTTATCATCCCCTTTTCCTTAATGTGATTTAAACAAAATATCATCGAATTATACAATATTTTGCCGTTTTTCTACGTTTTTGTGAATTTTCAGTTTATTGGTATTAATTCATATATATACGATAAATATGATGCACACACATAATTCATTAGATTATAACCATTAATACTCCCTTTTCAATCATTTATTTGTTTCTCGTTTAAATACTGAGTAAGATATTGAAAAGGGGAGAAGTTCGGTTTTTATTGCATATATCGACGTTTCAGCCGGATTAGAGCGGTTTTCTTGTACATCTTCCATTGGTAATATAAACGGAAAATCAGGTACATTTTTGTTTATTCAAATGAAAACTCATTGATTTTTATCATTGGAAACAACTTGTATTGGAAACAACATTGTCATACGTCTTTTCTTGGATCTAAATAATACGAAATCTCACTCTATGATTCGAAGTTAAAATCCTCAAATATGGTAAAATAGTGACTTTTTTCACGTTTTTCATGTAGTTTGATATTAAGTATATATATTCGTTTTTACCAATATTTCGATACTATTTCATGTATTATCACAATATGTGATTTGGCCTTCAAATCTCAGAATTTCGCATAATATTGCATTTTAAGCAGGTTTTCTTGCATTTTGTTTCGTACGAAAAATCATCGAATTTAGCAATATTTTGACGTTTATCATCCCCTTTTCCTTAATGTGATTTAAACAAAGTATCATCGAATTAGACAATATTTTGCCGTTTTTCTACGTTTTTGTGAATTTTCAGTTTATTGGTATTAATTCATATATATACAATAAATATGATGCACACACATAATTCATTAGATAATAACCTTTAATACTTACTTTTACTAATACTTTACTTATTTATTTGTTTCTCGTTTAAATACTGAGTAAGATATTGAAAAGGGGAGAAGTTCGGTTTTTATTGCATATATCGACGTTTCAGCCGGAATAGAGCGGTTTTAGTGTACATCTTCCATCGGTAATATAAACGGAAAATGAGGAACATTTTAGTTAATTCTAATGAAAACACATTGATTCTTATCATTTGCATTGGAAACAACATTGTCATATGTCTTTTCTTGGATCTAAATAATACGAAACCTCGCTCTATGATTCGAAGTTAAAATCCTCAAATATGGTAAAATAGTGACTTTTTTCACGTTTTTCATGTAGTTTGATATTAAGTATATATATTCGTTTTTACAAATATTTCGATACTATTTCATGTATTATCACAATATGTGATTTGGCCTTCAAATCTCAGAATTTCGCATAATATTGCATTTTAAGCAGGTTTTCTTGCATTTTGTTTCGTACGAAAAATCATCGAATTTTGCAATATTTTGACGTTTATCATCCCCTTTTCCTTAATGTGATTTAAACAAAATATCATCGAATTAGACAATATTTTGCCGTTTTTCTACGTTTTTGTGAATTTTCAGTTTATTGGTATTAATTCATATATATACGATAAATATGATGCACACTCATAATTCATTAGATAATAACCTTTAATACTCCCTTTTCAATCATTTACTTGTTTCTCGTTAAAATACTGAGTAAGATATTGAAAAGGGGAGAAGTTCGGTTTTTATTGCATATATCGACGTTTCAGCCGGAATAGAGCGGTTTTACGTGTACATCTTCCATCGGTAAAATAAACGGAAAATGAGAAACATTTTAGTTAATTCTAATGAAAACACATTGATTCTTATCATTTGCATTGGAAACAACATTGTCATATGTCTTTTCTTGGATCTAAATAATACGAAACCTCGCTCTATGATTCGAAGTTAAAATCCTCAAATATGGTAAAATAGTGACTTTTTTCACGTTTTTCATGTAGTTTGATATTAAGTATATATATTCGTTTTTACAAATATTTCGATACTATTTCATGTATTATCACAATATGTGATTTGGCCTTCAAATCTCAGAATTTCGCATAATATTGCATTTTAAGCAGGTTTTCTTGCATTTTGTTTCGTACGAAAAATCATCGAATTTAGCAATATTTTGACGTTTATCATCCCCTTTTCCTTAATGTGATTTAAACAAAATATCATCGAATTAGACAATATTTTGCCGTTTTTCTACGTTTTTGTGAATTTTCAGTTTATTGGTATTAATTCATATATATACGATAAATATGATGCACACTCATAATTCATTAGATAATAACCTTTAATACTCCCTTTTCAATCATTTACTTGTTTCTCGTTAAAATACTGAGTAAGATATTGAAAAGGGGAGAAGTTCGGTTTTTATTGCATATATCGACGTTTCAGCCGGAATAGAGCGGTTGTACGTGTACATCTTCCATCGGTAATATAAACGAATAATCAGGAACATTATAGTTAATCTAATGAAAACACATTGATTTTTATCATTTGTATTGGAAACAACATTGTCATATGTCTTTTCTTGGATCTAAATAATACGAAATCTCACTCTATGATTCGAAGTTAAAATCCTCAAATATGGTAAAATAGTGACTTTTTTCACGTTTTTCATGTAGTTTGATATTAAGTATATATATTCGTTTTTACCAATATTTCGATACTATTTCATGTATTATCACAATATGTGATTTGGCCTTCAAATCTCAGAATTTCGCATAATATTGCATTTTAAGCAGGTTTTCTTGCATTTTGTTTCGTACGAAAAATCATCGAATTTAGCAATATTTTGACGTTTATCATCCCCTTTTCCTTAATGTGATTTAAACAAAATATCATCGAATTAGACAATATTTTGCCGTTTTTCTACGTTTTTGTGAATTTTCAGTTTATTGGTATTAATTCATATATATACGATAAATATGATGCACACTCATAATTCATTAGATAATAACCTTTAATACTCCCTTTTCAATCATTTACTTGTTTCTCGTTAAAATACTGAGTAAGATATTGAAAAGGGGAGAAGTTCGGTTTTTATTGCATATATCGACGTTTCAGCCGGAATAGAGCGGTTTTACGTGTACATCTTCCATCGGTAATATAAACGAATAATCAGGAACATTATAGTTAATCTAATGAAAACACATTGATTTTTATCATTTGTATTGGAAACAACATTGTCATATATCTTTTCTTGGATCTAAATAATACGAAATCTCACTCTATGATTCGAAGTTAAAATCCTCAAATATGGTAAAATAGTGACTTTTTTCACGTTTTTCATGTAGTTTGATATTAAGTATATATATTCGTTTTTACCAATATTTCGATACTATTTCATGTATTATCACAATATGTGATTTGGCCTTCAAATCTCAGAATTTCGCATAATATTGCATTTTAAGCAGGTTTTCTTGCATTTTGTTTCGTACGAAAATTCATCGAATTTAGCAATATTTTGACGTTTATCATCCCCTTTTCCTTAATGTGATTTAAACAAAATATCATCGAATTAGACAATATTTTGCCGTTTTTCTACGTTTTTGTGAATTTTCAGTTTATTGGTATTAATTCATATATATACGATAAATATGATGCACACACGTAATTCATTAGATAATAACCTTTAATACTTACTTTTACTAATACTTTACTTATTTATTTGTTTCTCGTTTAAATACTGAGTAAGATATTGAAAAGGGGAGAAGTTCGGTTTTTTTTGCATATATCGACGTTTCAGCCGGAATAGAGCGGTTTTCTTGTACATCTTCCATCGGTAATATAAACGGAAAATGAGGAACATTTTAGTTAATTCTAATGAAACATTGATTCTTATCATTTGCATTGGAAACAACATTGTCATATGTCTTTTCTTGGATCTAAATAATACGAAACCTCGCTCTATGATTCGAAGTTAAAATCCTCAAATTTGGTAAAATAGTGACTTTTTTCAGGTTTTTCGTGTAGTTTGATATTACGTATATATATTCGTTTTTACCAATATTTCGATAGTATTTCATGTAGTATCACAATATGTGATTTGGCCTTCAAATCTCAGAATTTCGCATAATATTGCATTTCAAGCAGGTTTTCTTGCATTTTGTTTCGTACGAAAAATCACCGAATTTAGCAGTATTTTGACGTTTATCATCCCCTTTTCCTTAATGTGATTTAAACAAAATATCATCGAATTAGACAATATTTTGCAGTTTTTCTACGTTTTTGTGAATTTTCAGTTTATTGGTATTAATTCATATATATACGATATATATGATGCACACACATAATTCATTAGATTATAACCTTTAATACTCCCTTTTCCATCATTTATTTGTTTCTCGTTTAAATACTGAGTAAGATATTGAAAAGGGGAGAAGTTCGGTTTTTATTGCATATATCGACGTTTCAGCCGGAATAGAGCGGTTTTCTTGTACATCTTCCATCGGTAATATAAACGGAAAATCAGGTACATTTTTGTTTATTCAAATGAAAACTCATTGATTTTTATCATTTCTATTGGAAACAACATTGTCATATGTCTTTTCTTGGATCTAAATAATAGGAAATCTCGCTCTATGATTCGAAGTGGAAATCCTCTAATATGGTAAAATAGTGATTTTTTCCTGTTTTTCTTGTAGTTTGATATTACGTATATATATTCGTTTTTAGCAATATTTCGATAGTATTTCATGTAGTATCACAATATGTGATTTGGCCTTCAAATCTCAGAATTTCGCATAATATTGCATTTCAAGCAGGTTTTCTTGCATTTTGTTTCGTACGAAAAATCACCGAATTTAGCAGTATTTTGACGTTTATCATCCCCTTTTCCTTAATGTGATTTAAACAAAATATCATCGAATTAGACAATATTTTGCCGTTTTTTCTACGTTTTTGTGAATTTTCAGTTTATTGGTATTAATTCATATATATACGATAAATATGATGCACACTCATAATTCATTAGATAATAACCTTTAATACTCCCTTTTCAATCATTTACATGTTTCTCGTTAAAATTCTGAGTAAGATATTGAAAAGGGGAGAAGTTCGGTTTTTATTGCATATATCGACGTTTCAGCCGGAATAGAGCGGTTTTACGTGTACATCTTCCATCGGTAATATAAACGGAAAATCAGGAACATTTTAGTTAATCTAATGAAAACACATTGATTTTTATCATTTGTATTGGAAAAACCATTGTCATATCCCTTTTCATGGATCTAAATAATAGGAAATCTCGCTCTATGATTCAAAGTGAAAATCCTCTAATATGGTAAAATAGTGATTTTTTTCATGTTTTTCATGTAGTTTGATATTACGTATATATATTCGTTTTTACCAATATTTCGATACTATTTCATGTAGTATCACAATATGTGATTTGTTCTTCAAATCTCAGAATTTCGCATAATATTGCATTTTAAGCAGGTTTTGTTGGATTTTGTTTCGTACGAAAAATCATCGAATTTAGCAATATTTTGACGTTTATCATCCCCTTTTCCTTAATGTGATTTAAACAAAATATCATCGAATTATACAATATTTTGCCGTTTTTCTACGTTTTTGTGAATTTTCAGTTTATTGGTATTAATTCATATATATACGATAAATATGATGCACACACATAATTCATTAGATTATAACCATTAATACTCCCTTTTCAATCATTTATTTGTTTCTCGTTTAAATACTGAGTAAGATATTGAAAAGGGGAGAAGTTCGGTTTTTATTGCATATATCGACGTTTCAGCCGGATTAGAGCGGTTTTCTTGTACATCTTCCATTGGTAATATAAACGGAAAATCAGGTACATTTTTGTTTATTCAAATGAAAACTCATTGATTTTTATCATTGGAAACAACTTGTATTGGAAACAACATTGTCATACGTCTTTTCTTGGATCTAAATAATACGAAATCTCACTCTATGATTCGAAGTTAAAATCCTCAAATATGGTAAAATAGTGACTTTTTTCACGTTTTTCATGTAGTTTGATATTAAGTATATATATTCGTTTTTACCAATATTTCGATACTATTTCATGTATTATCACAATATGTGATTTGGCCTTCAAATCTCAGAATTTCGCATAATATTGCATTTTAAGCAGGTTTTCTTGCATTTTGTTTCGTACGAAAAATCATCGAATTTAGCAATATTTTGACGTTTATCATCCCCTTTTCCTTAATGTGATTTAAACAAAGTATCATCGAATTAGACAATATTTTGCCGTTTTTCTACGTTTTTGTGAATTTTCAGTTTATTGGTATTAATTCATATATATACAATAAATATGATGCACACACATAATTCATTAGATAATAACCTTTAATACTTACTTTTACTAATACTTTACTTATTTATTTGTTTCTCGTTTAAATACTGAGTAAGATATTGAAAAGGGGAGAAGTTCGGTTTTTATTGCATATATCGACGTTTCAGCCGGAATAGAGCGGTTTTAGTGTACATCTTCCATCGGTAATATAAACGGAAAATGAGGAACATTTTAGTTAATTCTAATGAAAACACATTGATTCTTATCATTTGCATTGGAAACAACATTGTCATATGTCTTTTCTTGGATCTAAATAATACGAAACCTCGCTCTATGATTCGAAGTTAAAATCCTCAAATATGGTAAAATAGTGACTTTTTTCACGTTTTTCATGTAGTTTGATATTAAGTATATATATTCGTTTTTACAAATATTTCGATACTATTTCATGTATTATCACAATATGTGATTTGGCCTTCAAATCTCAGAATTTCGCATAATATTGCATTTTAAGCAGGTTTTCTTGCATTTTGTTTCGTACGAAAAATCATCGAATTTTGCAATATTTTGACGTTTATCATCCCCTTTTCCTTAATGTGATTTAAACAAAATATCATCGAATTAGACAATATTTTGCCGTTTTTCTACGTTTTTGTGAATTTTCAGTTTATTGGTATTAATTCATATATATACGATAAATATGATGCACACTCATAATTCATTAGATAATAACCTTTAATACTCCCTTTTCAATCATTTACTTGTTTCTCGTTAAAATACTGAGTAAGATATTGAAAAGGGGAGAAGTTCGGTTTTTATTGCATATATCGACGTTTCAGCCGGAATAGAGCGGTTTTACGTGTACATCTTCCATCGGTAAAATAAACGGAAAATGAGAAACATTTTAGTTAATTCTAATGAAAACACATTGATTCTTATCATTTGCATTGGAAACAACATTGTCATATGTCTTTTCTTGGATCTAAATAATACGAAACCTCGCTCTATGATTCGAAGTTAAAATCCTCAAATATGGTAAAATAGTGACTTTTTTCACGTTTTTCATGTAGTTTGATATTAAGTATATATATTCGTTTTTACAAATATTTCGATACTATTTCATGTATTATCACAATATGTGATTTGGCCTTCAAATCTCAGAATTTCGCATAATATTGCATTTTAAGCAGGTTTTCTTGCATTTTGTTTCGTACGAAAAATCATCGAATTTAGCAATATTTTGACGTTTATCATCCCCTTTTCCTTAATGTGATTTAAACAAAATATCATCGAATTAGACAATATTTTGCCGTTTTTCTACGTTTTTGTGAATTTTCAGTTCATAGGTATTAATTCATATATATACGATAAATATGATGCACACACAGAATTCATTAGATAATAACCTTTAATACTTCCTTTTCAATCATTTATTTGTTTATCGTTAAAATACTGAGAAAGATATTGAAAAGGGGAGAAGTTCGGTTTTTATTGCATATATCGACGTTTCAGCCGGAATAGAGCGGTTTTCTAGTACATCTTCCATCGGTAATATAAACGGAAAATCAGGAACATTTTAGTAAATCTAATGAAAACACATTGATTTTTATCATTTGTATTGGAAACAACATTGTCATATGTCTTTTCTTGGATCTAAATAATACGAAATCTCACTCTATGATTCGAAGTTAAAATCCTCAAATATGGTAAAATAGTGACTTTTTTCATGTTTTTCATGTAGTTTGATATTACGTATATATATTCGTTTTTACCAATATTTCGATACTATTTCATGTAGTATCACAATATGTGATTTGTTCTTCAAATCTCAGAATTTCGCATAATATTGCATTTTAAGCAGGTTTTGTTGGATTTTGTTTCGTACGAAAAATCATCGAATTTAGCAATATTTTGACGTTTATCATCCCCTTTTCCTTAATGTGATTTAAACAAAATATCATCGAATTATACAATATTTTGCCGTTTTTCTACGTTTTTGTGAATTTTCAGTTTATTGGTATTAATTCATATATATACGATATATATGATGCACACACATAATTCATTAGATTATAACCATTAATACTCCCTTTTCAATCATTTATTTGTTTCTCGTTTAAATACTGAGTAAGATATTGAAAAGGGGAGAAGTTCGGTTTTTATTGCATATATCGACGTTTCAGCCGGATTAGAGCGGTTTTCTTGTACATCTTCCATTGGTAATATAAACGGAAAATCAGGTACATTTTTGTTTA
Source organism: Procambarus clarkii (assembly GCF_040958095.1). Classification (NCBI taxonomy): domain Eukaryota; kingdom Metazoa; phylum Arthropoda; class Malacostraca; order Decapoda; family Cambaridae; genus Procambarus; species Procambarus clarkii. The sequence continues at coordinate 42,570,104 of NC_091186.1, read as the reverse complement.
TTCAAATGAAAACTCATTGATTTTTATCATTGGAAACAACTTGTATTGGAAACAACATTGTCATACGTCTTTTCTTGGATCTAAATAATACGAAATCTCACTCTATGATTCGAAGTTAAAATCCTCAAATATGGTAAAATAGTGACTTTTTTCACGTTTTTCATGTAGTTTGATATTAAGTATATATATTCGTTTTTACCAATATTTCGATACTATTTCATGTATTATCACAATATGTGATTTGGCCTTCAAATCTCAGAATTTCGCATAATATTGCATTTTAAGCAGGTTTTCTTGCATTTTGTTTCGTACGAAAAATCATCGAATTTAGCAATATTTTGACGTTTATCATCCCCTTTTCCTTTATGTGATTTAAACAAAGTATCATCGAATTAGACAATATTTTGCCGTTTTTCTACGTTTTTGTGAATTTTCAGTTTATTGGTATTAATTCATATATATACGATAAATATGATGCACACACATAATTCATTAGATAATAACCTTTAATACTTACTTTTACTAATACTTTACTTATTTATTTGTTTCTCGTTTAAATACTGAGTAAGATATTGAAAAGGGGAGAAGTTCGGTTTTTATTGCATATATCGACGTTTCAGCCGGAATAGAGCGGTTTTAGTGTACATCTTCCATCGGTAATATAAACGGAAAATGAGGAACATTTTAGTTAATTCTAATGAAAACACATTGATTCTTATCATTTGCATTGGAAACAACATTGTCATATGTCTTTTCTTGGATCTAAATAATTCGAAACCTCGCTCTATGATTCGAAGTTAAAATCCTCAAATATGGTAAAATAGTGACTTTTTTCACGTTTTTCATGTAGTTTGATATTAAGTATATATATTCGTTTTTACAAATATTTCGATACTATTTCATGTATTATCACAATATGTGATTTGGCCTTCAAATCTCAGAATTTCGCATAATATTGCATTTTAAGCAGGTTTTCTTGCATTTTGTTTTGTACGAAAAATCATCGAATTTAGCAATATTTTGACGTTTATCAGCCCCTTTTCCTTAATGTGATTTAAACAAAATATCATCGAATTAGACAATATTTTGCCGTTTTTCTACGTTTTTGTGAATTTTCAGTTTATTGGTATTAATTCATATATATACGATATATATGATGCACACACATAATTCATTAGATTATAACCATTAATACTCCCTTTTCAATCATTTATTTGTTTCTCGTTTAAATACTGAGTAAGATATTGAAAAGGGGAGAAGTTCGGTTTTTATTGCATATATCGACGTTTCAGCCGGATTAGAGCGGTTTTCTTGTACATCTTCCATTGGTAATATATACGGAAAATCAGGTACATTTTTGTTTATTCAAATGAAAACTCATTGATTTTTATCATTGGAAACAACTTGTATTGGAAACAACATTGTCATACGTCTTTTCTTGGATCTAAATAATACGAAATCTCAATCTATGATTCGAAGTTAAAATCCTCAAATATGGTAAAATAGTGACTTTTTTCACGTTTTTCATGTAGTTTGATATTATGTATATATACTCGTTTTTACCAATATTTCGATACTATTTCATGTATTATCACAATATGTGATTTGGCCTTCAAATCTCAGAATTTCGCATAATATTGCATTTTAAGCAGGTTTTCTTGCATTTTGTTTCGTACGAAAAATCATCGAATTTAGCAATATTTTGACGTTTATCATCCCCTTTTCCTTAATGTGATTTAAACAAAGTATCATCGAATTAGACAATATTTTGCCGTTTTTCTACGTTTTTGTGAATTTTCAGTTTATTGGTATTAATTCATATATATACGATAAATATGATGCACACACATAATTCATTAGATAATAACCTTTAATACTTACTTTTACTAATACTTTACTTATTTATTTGTTTCTCGTTTAAATACTGAGTAAGATATTGAAAAGGGGAGAAGTTCGGTTTTTATTGCATATATCGACGTTTCAGCCGGAATAGAGCGGTTTTAGTGTACATCTTCCATCGGTAATATAAACGGAAAATGAGGAACATTTTAGTTAATTCTAATGAAAACACATTGATTCTTATCATTTGCATTGGAAACAACATTGTCATATGTCTTTTCTTGGATCTAAATAATACGAAACCTCGCTCTATGATTCGAAGTTAAAATCCTCAAATATGGTAAAATAGTGACTTTTTTCACGTTTTTCATGTAGTTTGATATTAAGTATATATATTCGTTTTTACAAATATTTCGATACTATTTCATGTATTATCACAATATGTGATTTGGCCTTCAAATCTCAGAATTTCGCATAATATTGCATTTTAAGCAGGTTTTCTTGCATTTTGTTTCGTACGAAAAATCATCGAATTTAGCAATATTTTGACGTTTATCATCCCCTTTTCCTTAATGTGATTTAAACAAAATATCATCGAATTAGACAATATTTTGCCGTTTTTCTACGTTTTTGTGAATTTTCAGTTTATTGGTATTAATTCATATATATACGATAAATATGATGCACACTCATAATTCATTAGATAATAACCTTTAATACTCCCTTTTCAATCATTTACTTGTTTCTCGTTAAAATACTGAGTAAGATATTGAAAAGGGGAGAAGTTCGGTTTTTATTGCATATATCGACGTTTCAGCCGGAATAGAGCGGTTGTACGTGTACATCTTCCATCGGTAATATAAACGAATAATCAGGAACATTATAGTTAATCTAATGAAAACACATTGATTTTTATCATTTGTATTGGAAACAACATTGTCATATGTCTTTTCTTGGATCTAAATAATACGAAATCTCACTCTATGATTCGAAGTTAAAATCCTCAAATATGGTAAAATAGTGACTTTTTTCATGTTTTTCATGTAGTTTGATATTACGTATATATATTCGTTTTTACCAATATTTCGATACTATTTCATGTAGTATCACAATATGTGATTTGTTCTTCAAATCTCAGAATTTCGCATAATATTGCATTTTAAGCAGGTTTTGTTGGATTTTGTTTCGTACGAAAAATCATCGAATTTAGCAATATTTTGACGTTTATCATCCCCTTTTCCTTAATGTGATTTAAACAAAATATCATCGAATTATACAATATTTTGCCGTTTTTCTACGTTTTTGTGAATTTTCAGTTTATTGGTATTAATTCATATATATACGATATATATGATGCACACACATAATTCATTAGATTATAACCATTAATACTCCCTTTTCAATCATTTATTTGTTTCTCGTTTAAATACTGAGTAAGATATTGAAAAGGGGAGAAGTTCGGTTTTTATTGCATATATCGACGTTTCAGCCGGATTAGAGCGGTTTTCTTGTACATCTTCCATTGGTAATATAAACGGAAAATCAGGTACATTTTTGTTTATTCAAATGAAAACTCATTGATTTTTATCATTGGAAACAACTTGTATTGGAAACAACATTGTCATACGTCTTTTCTTGGATCTAAATAATACGAAATCTCACTCTATGATTCGAAGTTAAAATCCTCAAATATGGTAAAATAGTGACTTTTTTCACGTTTTTCATGTAGTTTGATATTAAGTATATATATTCGTTTTTACCAATATTTCGATACTATTTCATGTATTATCACAATATGTGATTTGGCCTTCAAATCTCAGAATTTCGCATAATATTGCATTTTAAGCAGGTTTTCTTGCATTTTGTTTCGTACGAAAAATCATCGAATTTAGCAATATTTTGACGTTTATCATCCCCTTTTCCTTTATGTGATTTAAACAAAGTATCATCAAATTAGACAATATTTTGCCGTTTTTCTACGTTTTTGTGAATTTTCAGTTTATTGGTATTAATTCATATATATACGATAAATATGATGCACACACATAATTCATTAGATAATAACCTTTAATACTTACTTTTACTAATACTTTACTTATTTATTTGTTTCTCGTTTAAATACTGAGTAAGATATTGAAAAGGGGAGAAGTTCGGTTTTTATTGCATATATCGACGTTTCAGCCGGAATAGAGCGGTTTTAGTGTACATCTTCCATCGGTAATATAAACGGAAAATGAGGAACATTTTAGTTAATTCTAATGAAAACACATTGATTCTTATCATTTGCATTGGAAACAACATTGTCATATGTCTTTTCTTGGATCTAAATAATACGAAACCTCGCTCTATGATTCGAAGTTAAAATCCTCAAATATGGTAAAATAGTGACTTTTTTCACGTTTTTCATGTAGTTTGATATTAAGTATATATATTCGTTTTTACAAATATTTCGATACTATTTCATGTATTATCACAATATGTGATTTGGCCTTCAAATCTCAGAATTTCGCATAATATTGCATTTTAAGCAGGTTTTCTTGCATTTTGTTTTGTACGAAAAATCATCGAATTTAGCAATATTTTGACGTTTATCAGCCCCTTTTCCTTAATGTGATTTAAACAAAATATCATCGAATTAGACAATATTTTGCCGTTTTTCTACGTTTTTGTGAATTTTCAGTTTATTGGTATTAATTCATATATATACGATATATATGATGCACACACATAATTCATTAGATTATAACCATTAATACTCCCTTTTCAATCATTTATTTGTTTCTCGTTTAAATACTGAGTAAGATATTGAAAAGGGGAGAAGTTCGGTTTTTATTGCATATATCGACGTTTCAGCCGGATTAGAGCGGTTTTCTTGTACATCTTCCATTGGTAATATATACGGAAAATCAGGTACATTTTTGTTTATTCAAATGAAAACTCATTGATTTTTATCATTGGAAACAACTTGTATTGGAAACAACATTGTCATACGTCTTTTCTTGGATCTAAATAATACGAAATCTCAATCTATGATTCGAAGTTAAAATCCTCAAATATGGTAAAATAGTGACTTTTTTCACGTTTTTCATGTAGTTTGATATTAAGTATATATATTCGTTTTTACCAATATTTCGATACTATTTCATGTATTATCACAATATGTGATTTGGCCTTCAAATCTCAGAATTTCGCATAATATTGCATTTTAAGCAGGTTTTCTTGCATTTTGTTTCGTACGAAAAATCATCGAATTTAGCAATATTTTGACGTTTATCATCCCCTTTTCCTTAATGTGATTTAAACAAAGTATCATCGAATTAGACAATATTTTGCCGTTTTTCTACGTTTTTGTGAATTTTCAGTTTATTGGTTATTATTCATATATATACGATAAATATGATGCACACACATAATTCATTAGATAATAACCTTTAATACTTACTTTTACTAATACTTTACTTATTTATTTGTTTCTCGTTTAAATACTGAGTAAGATATTGAAAAGGGGAGAAGTTCGGTTTTTATTGCATATATCGACGTTTCAGCCGGAATAGAGCGGTTTTAGTGTACATCTTCCATCGGTAATATAAACGGAAAATGAGGAACATTTTAGTTAATTCTAATGAAAACACATTGATTCTTATCATTTGCATTGGAAACAACATTGTCATATGTCTTTTCTTGGATCTAAATAATACGAAACCTCGCTCTATGATTCGAAGTTAAAATCCTCAAATATGGTAAAATAGTGACTTTTTTCACGTTTTTCATGTAGTTTGATATTAAGTATATATATTCGTTTTTACAAATATTTCGATACTATTTCATGTATTATCACAATATGTGATTTGGCCTTCAAATCTCAGAATTTCGCATAATATTGCATTTTAAGCAGGTTTTCTTGCATTTTGTTTCGTACGAAAAATCATCGAATTTAGCAATATTTTGACGTTTATCATCCCCTTTTCCTTAATGTGATTTAAACAAAATATCATCGAATTAGACAATATTTTGCCGTTTTTCTACGTTTTTGTGAATTTTCAGTTTATTGGTATTAATTCATATATATACGATAAATATGATGCACACTCATAATTCATTAGATAATAACCTTTAATACTCCCATTTCAATCATTTACTTGTTTCTCGTTAAAATACTGAGTAAGATATTGAAAAGGGGAGAAGTTCGGTTTTTATTGCATATATCGACGTTTCAGCCGGAATAGAGCGGTTGTACGTGTACATCTTCCATCGGTAATATAAACGAATAATCAGGAACATTATAGTTAATCTAATGAAAACACATTGATTTTTATCATTTGTATTGGAAACAACATTGTCATATGTCTTTTCTTGGATCTAAATAATACGAAATCTCACTCTATGATTCGAAGTTAAAATCCTCAAATATGGTAAAATAGTGACTTTTTTCACGTTTTTCATGTAGTTTGATATTAAGTATATATATTCGTTTTTACCAATATTTCGATACTATTTCATGTATTATCACAATATGTGATTTGGCCTTCAAATCTCAGAATTTCGCATAATATTGCATTTTAAGCAGGTTTTCTTGCATTTTGTTTCGTACGAAAAATCATCGAATTTAGCAATATTTTGACGTTTATCATCCCCTTTTCCTTAATGTGATTTAAACAAAATATCATCGAATTAGACAATATTTTGCCGTTTTTCTACGTTTTTGTGAATTTTCAGTTTATTGGTATTAATTCATATATATACGATAAATATGATGCACACTCATAATTCATTAGATAATAACCTTTAATACTCCCTTTTCAATCATTTACTTGTTTCTCGTTAAAATACTGAGTAAGATATTGAAAAGGGGAGAAGTTCGGTTTTTATTGCATATATCGACGTTTCAGCCGGAATAGAGCGGTTTTACGTGTACATCTTCCATCGGTAATATAAACGAATAATCAGGAACATTATAGTTAATCTAATGAAAACACATTGATTTTTATCATTTGTATTGGAAACAACATTGTCATATATCTTTTCTTGGATCTAAATAATACGAAATCTCACTCTATGATTCGAAGTTAAAATCCTCAAATATGGTAAAATAGTGACTTTTTTCACGTTTTTCATGTAGTTTGATATTAAGTATATATATTCGTTTTTACCAATATTTCGATACTATTTCATGTATTATCACAATATGTGATTTGGCCTTCAAATCTCAGAATTTCGCATAATATTGCATTTTAAGCAGGTTTTCTTGCATTTTGTTTCGTACGAAAATTCATCGAATTTAGCAATATTTTGACGTTTATCATCCCCTTTTCCTTAATGTGATTTAAACAAAATATCATCGAATTAGACAATATTTTGCCGTTTTTCTACGTTTTTGTGAATTTTCAGTTTATTGGTATTAATTCATATATATACGATAAATATGATGCACACACGTAATTCATTAGATAATAACCTTTAATACTTACTTTTACTAATACTTTACTTATTTATTTGTTTCTCGTTTAAATACTGAGTAAGATATTGAAAAGGGGAGAAGTTCGGTTTTTATTGCATATATCGACGTTTCAGCCGGAATAGAGCGGTTTTCTTGTACATCTTCCATCGGTAATATAAACGGAAAATGAGGAACATTTTAGTTAATTCTAATGAAACATTGATTCTTATCATTTGCATTGGAAACAACATTGTCATATGTCTTTTCTTGGATCTAAATAATACGAAACCTCGCTCTATGATTCGAAGTTAAAATCCTCAAATTTGGTAAAATAGTGACTTTTTTCAGGTTTTTCGTGTAGTTTGATATTACGTATATATATTCGTTTTTACCAATATTTCGATAGTATTTCATGTAGTATCACAATATGTGATTTGGCCTTCAAATCTCAGAATTTCGCATAATATTGCATTTCAAGCAGGTTTTCTTGCATTTTGTTTCGTACGAAAAATCACCGAATTTAGCAGTATTTTGACGTTTATCATCCCCTTTTCCTTAATGTGATTTAAACAAAATCTCATCGAATTAGACAATATTTTGCAGTTTTTCTACGTTTTTGTGAATTTTCAGTTTATTGGTATTAATTCATATATATACGATATATATGATGCACACACATAATTCATTAGATTATAACCTTTAATACTCCCTTTTCCATCATTTATTTGTTTCTCGTTTAAATACTGAGTAAGATATTGAAAAGGGGAGAAGTTCGGTTTTTATTGCATATATCGACGTTTCAGCCGGAATAGAGCGGTTTTCTTGTACATCTTCCATCGGTAATATAAACGGAAAATCAGGTACATTTTTGTTTATTCAAATGAAAACTCATTGATTTTTATCATTTGTATTGGAAACAACATTGTCATGTCTTTTCTTGGATCTAAATAATAGGAAATCTCGCTCTATGATTCGAAGTGGAAATCCTCTAATATGGTAAAATAGTGATTTTTTCCTGTTTTTCTTGTAGTTTGATATTACGTATATATATTCGTTTTTAGCAATATTTCGATAGTATTTCATGTAGTATCACAATATGTGATTTGGCCTTCAAATCTCAGAATTTCGCATAATATTGCATTTCAAGCAGGTTTTCTTGCATTTTGTTTCGTACGAAAAATCACCGAATTTAGCAGTATTTTGACGTTTATCATCCCCTTTTCCTTAATGTGATTTAAACAAAATATCATCGAATTAGACAATATTTTGCCGTTTTTCTACGTTTTTGTGAATTTTCAGTTTATTGGTATTAATTCATATATATACGATAAATATGATGCACACTCATAATTCATTAGATAATAACCTTTAATACTCCCTTTTCAATCATTTACATGTTTCTCGTTAAAATTCTGAGTAAGATATTGAAAAGGGGAGAAGTTCGGTTTTTATTGCATATATCGACGTTTCAGCCGGAATAGAGCGGTTTTACGTGTACATCTTCCATCGGTAATATAAACGGAAAATCAGGAACATTTTAGTTAATCTAATGAAAACACATTGATTTTTATCATTTGTATTGGAAAAACCATTGTCATATCCCTTTTCATGGATCTAAATAATAGGAAATCTCGCTCTATGATTCAAAGTGAAAATCCTCTAATATGGTAAAATAGTGATTTTTTTCATGTTTTTCATGTAGTTTGATATTACGTATATATATTCGTTTTTACCAATAATTCGATACTCTTTCATGTAGTATCACAATATGTGATTTGTTCTTCAAATCTCAGAATTTCGCATAATATTGCATTTTAAGCAGGTTTTGTTGGATTTTGTTTCGTACGAAAAATCATCGAATTTAGCAATATTTTGACGTTTATCATCCCCTTTTCCTTAATGTGATTTAAACAAAATATCATCGAATTATACAATATTTTGCCGTTTTTCTACGTTTTTGTGAATTTTCAGTTTATTGGTATTAATTCATATATATACGATAAATATGACGCACACACATAATTCATTAGATTATAACCATTAATACTCCCTTTTCAATCATTTATTTGTTTCTCGTTTAAATACTGAGTAAGATATTGAAAAGGGGAGAAGTTCGGTTTTTATTGCATATATCGACGTTTCAGCCGGATTAGAGCGGTTTTCTTGTACATCTTCCATTGGTAATAAAAACGGAAAATCAGGTACATTTTTGTTTATTCAAATGAAAACTCATTGATTTTTATCATTGGAAACAACTTGTATTGGAAACAACATTGTCATACGTCTTTTCTTGGATCTAAATAATACGAAATCTCACTCTATGATTCGAAGTTAAAATCCTCAAATATGGTAAAATAGTGACTTTTTTCACGTTTTTCATGTAGTTTGATATTAAGTATATATATTCGTTTTTACCAATATTTCGATACTATTTCATGTATTATCACAATATGTGATTTGGCCTTCAAATCTCAGAATTTCGCATAATATTGCATTTTAAGCAGGTTTTCTTGCATTTTGTTTCGTACGAAAAATCATCGAATTTAGCAATATTTTGACGTTTATCATCCCCTTTTCCTTAATGTGATTTAAACAAAGTATCATCGAATTAGACAATATTTTGCCGTTTTTCTACGTTTTTGTGAATTTTCAGTTTATTGGTATTAATTCATATATATACAATAAATATGATGCACACACATAATTCATTAGATAATAACCTTTAATACTTACTTTTACTAATACTTTACTTATTTATTTGTTTCTCGTTTAAATACTGAGTAAGATATTGAAAAGGGGAGAAGTTCGGTTTTTATTGCATATATCGACGTTTCAGCCGGAATAGAGCGGTTTTAGTGTACATCTTCCATCGGTAATATAAACGGAAAATGAGGAACATTTTAGTTAATTCTAATGAAAACACATTGATTCTTATCATTTGCATTGGAAACAACATTGTCATATGTCTTTTCTTGGATCTAAATAATACGAAACCTCGCTCTATGATTCGAAGTTAAAATCCTCAAATATGGTAAAATAGTGACTTTTTCACGTTTTTCATGTAGTTTGATATTAAGTATATATATTCGTTTTTACAAATATTTCGATACTATTTCATGTATTATCACAGTATGTGATTTGGCCTTCAAATCTCAGAATTTCGCATAATATTGCATTTTAAGCAGGTTTTCTTGCATTTTGTTTCGTACGAAAAATCATCGAATTTAGCAATATTTTGACGTTTATCATCCCCTTTTCCTTAATGTGATTTAAACAAAATATCATCGAATTATACAATATTTTGCCGTTTTTCTACGTTTTTGTGAATTTTCAGTTTATTGGTATTAATTCATATATATACGATAAATATGATGCACACACATAATTCATTAGATTATAACCATTAATACTCCCTTTTCAATCATTTATTTGTTTCTCGTTTAAATACTGAGTAAGATATTGAAAAGGGGAGAAGTTCGGTTTTTATTGCATATATCGACGTTTCAGCCGGATTAGAGCGGTTTTCTTGTACATCTTCCATTGGTAATATAAACGGAAAATCAGGTACATTTTTGTTTATTCAAATGAAAACTCATTGATTTTTATCATTGGAAACAACTTGTATTGGAAACAACATTGTCATACGTCTTTTCTTGGATCTAAATAATACGAAATCTCACTCTATGATTCGAAGTTAAAATCCTCAAATATGGTAAAATAGTGACTTTTTTCACGTTTTTCATGTAGTTTGATATTAAGTATATATATTCGTTTTTTACCAATATTTCGATACTATTTCATGTATTATCACAATATGTGATTTGGCCTTCAAATCTCAGAATTTCGCATAATATTGCATTTTAAGCAGGTTTTCTTGCATTTTGTTTCGTACGAAAAATCATCGAATTTAGCAATATTTTGACGTTTATCATCCCCTTTTCCTTAATGTGATTTAAACAAAGTATCATCGAATTAGACAATATTTTGCCGTTTTTCTACGTTTTTGTGAATTTTCAGTTTATTGGTATTAATTCATATATATACAATAAATATGATGCACACACATAATTCATTAGATAATAATTTTTAATACTTACTTTTACTAATACTTTACTTATTTATTTGTTTCTCGTTTAAATACTGAGTAAGATATTGAAAAGGGGAGAAGTTCGGTTTTTATTGCATATATCGACGTTTCAGCCGGAATAGAGCGGTTTTAGTGTACATCTTCCATCGGTAATATAAACGGAAAATGAGGAACATTTTAGTTAATTCTAATGAAAACACATTGATTCTTATCATTTGCATTGGAAACAACATTGTCATATGTCTTTTCTTGGATCTAAATAATACGAAACCTCGCTCTATGATTCGAAGTTAAAATCCTCAAATATGGTAAAATAGTGACTTTTTTCACGTTTTTCATGTAGTTTGATATTAAGTATATATATTCGTTTTTACAAATATTTCGATACTATTTCATGTATTATCACAATATGTGATTTGGCCTTCAAATCTCAGAATTTCGCATAATATTGCATTTTAAGCAGGTTTTCTTGCATTTTGTTTCGTACGAAAAATCATCGAATTTAGCAATATTTTGACGTTTATCATCCCCTTTTCCTTAATGTGATTTAAACAAAATATCATCGAATTAGACAATATTTTGCCGTTTTTCTACGTTTTTGTGAATTTTCAGTTTATTGGTATTAATTCATATATATACGATAAATATGATGCACACTCATAATTCATTAGATAATAACCTTTAATACTCCCTTTTCAATCATTTACTTGTTTCTCGTTAAAATACTGAGTAAGATATTGAAAAGGGGAGAAGTTCGGTTTTTATTGCATATATCGACGTTTCAGCCGGAATAGAGCGGTTTTACGTGTACATCTTCCATCGGTAAAATAAACGGAAAATGAGAAACATTTTAGTTAATTCTAATGAAAACACATTGATTCTTATCATTTGCATTGGAAACAACATTGTCATATGTCTTTTCTTGGATCTAAATAATACGAAACCTCGCTCTATGATTCGAAGTTAAAATCCTCAAATATGGTAAAATAGTGACTTTTTTCACGTTTTTCATGTAGTTTGATATTAAGTATATATATTCGTTTTTACAAATATTTCGATACTATTTCATGTATTATCACAATATGTGATTTGGCCTTCAAATCTCAGAATTTCGCATAATATTGCATTTTAAGCAGGTTTTCTTGCATTTTGTTTCGTACGAAAAATCATCGAATTTAGCAATATTTTGACGTTTATCATCCCCTTTTCCTTAATGTGATTTAAACAAAATATCATCGAATTAGACAATATTTTGCCGTTTTTCTACGTTTTTGTGAATTTTCAGTTCATTGGTATTAATTCATATATATACGATAAATATGATGCACACACAGAATTCATTAGATAATAACCTTTAATACTTCCTTTTCAATCATTTATTTGTTTATCGTTAAAATACTGAGAAAGATATTGAAAAGGGGAGAAGTTCGGTTTTTATTGCATATATCGACGTTTCAGCCGGAATAGAGCGGTTTTCTACTACATCTTCCATCGGTAATATAAACGGAAAATCAGGAACATTTTAGTAAATCTAATGAAAACACATTGATTTTTATCATTTGTATTGGAAACAACATTGTCATATGTCTTTTCTTGGATCTAAATAATACGAAATCTCACTCTATGATTCGAAGTTAAAATCCTCAAATATGGTAAAATAGTGACTTTTTTCACGTTTTTCATGTAGTTTGATATTAAGTATATATATTCGTTTTTACCAATATTTCGATACTATTTCATGTATTATCACAATATGTGATTTGGCCTTCAAATCTCAGAATTTCGCATAATATTGCATTTTAAGCAGGTTTTCTTGCATTTTGTTTCGTACGAAAAATCATCGAATTTAGCAATATTTTGACGTTTATCATCCCCTTTTCCTTAATGTGATTTAAACAAAGTATCATCGAATTAGACAATATTTTGCCGTTTTTCTACGTTTTTGTGAATTTTCAGTTTATTGGTATTAATTCATATATATACAATAAATATGATGCACACACATAATTCATTAGATAATAACCTTTAATACTTACTTTTACTAATACTTTACTTATTTATTTGTTTCTCGTTTAAATACTGAGTAAGATATTGAAAAGGGGAGAAGTTCGGTTTTTATTGCATATATCGACGTTTCAGCCGGAATAGAGCGGTTTTAGTGTACATCTTCCATCGGTAATATAAACGGAAAATGAGGAACATTTTAGTTAATTCTAATGAAAACACATTGATTCTTATCATTTGCATTGGAAACAACATTGTCATATGTCTTTTCTTGGATCTAAATAATACGAAACCTCGCTCTATGATTCGAAGTTAAAATCCTCAAATATGGTAAAATAGTGACTTTTTCACGTTTTTCATGTAGTTTGATATTAAGTATATATATTCGTTTTTACAAATATTTCGATACTATTTCATGTATTATCACAGTATGTGATTTGGCCTTCAAATCTCAGAATTTCGCATAATATTGCATTTTAAGCAGGTTTTCTTGCATTTTGTTTCGTACGAAAAATCATCGAATTTAGCAATATTTTGACGTTTATCATCCCCTTTTCCTTAATGTGATTTAAACAAAATATCATCGAATTATACAATATTTTGCCGTTTTTCTACGTTTTTGTGAATTTTCAGTTTATTGGTATTAATTCATATATATACGATAAATATGATGCACACACATAATTCATTAGATTATAACCATTAATACTCCCTTTTCAATCATTTATTTGTTTCTCGTTTAAATACTGAGTAAGATATTGAAAAGGGGAGAAGTTCGGTTTTTATTGCATATATCGACGTTTCAGCCGGATTAGAGCGGTTTTCTTGTACATCTTCCATTGGTAATATAAACGGAAAATCAGGTACATTTTTGTTTATTCAAATGAAAACTCATTGATTTTTATCATTGGAAACAACTTGTATTGGAAACAACATTGTCATACGTCTTTTCTTGGATCTAAATAATACGAAATCTCACTCTATGATTCGAAGTTAAAATCCTCAAATATGGTAAAATAGTGACTTTTTTCACGTTTTTCATGTAGTTTGATATTAAGTATATATATTCGTTTTTTACCAATATTTCGATACTATTTCATGTATTATCACAATATGTGATTTGGCCTTCAAATCTCAGAATTTCGCATAATATTGCATTTTAAGCAGGTTTTCTTGCATTTTGTTTCGTACGAAAAATCATCGAATTTAGCAATATTTTGACGTTTATCATCCCCTTTTCCTTAATGTGATTTAAACAAAGTATCATCGAATTAGACAATATTTTGCCGTTTTTCTACGTTTTTGTGAATTTTCAGTTTATTGGTATTAATTCATATATATACAATAAATATGATGCACACACATAATTCATTAGATAATAATTTTTAATACTTACTTTTACTAATACTTTACTTATTTATTTGTTTCTCGTTTAAATACTGAGTAAGATATTGAAAAGGGGAGAAGTTCGGTTTTTATTGCATATATCGACGTTTCAGCCGGAATAGAGCGGTTTTAGTGTACATCTTCCATCGGTAATATAAACGGAAAATGAGGAACATTTTAGTTAATTCTAATGAAAACACATTGATTCTTATCATTTGCATTGGAAACAACATTGTCATATGTCTTTTCTTGGATCTAAATAATACGAAACCTCGCTCTATGATTCGAAGTTAAAATCCTCAAATATGGTAAAATAGTGACTTTTTTCACGTTTTTCATGTAGTTTGATATTAAGTATATATATTCGTTTTTACAAATATTTCGATACTATTTCATGTATTATCACAATATGTGATTTGGCCTTCAAATCTCAGAATTTCGCATAATATTGCATTTTAAGCAGGTTTTCTTGCATTTTGTTTCGTACGAAAAATCATCGAATTTAGCAATATTTTGACGTTTATCATCCCCTTTTCCTTAATGTGATTTAAACAAAATATCATCGAATTAGACAATATTTTGCCGTTTTTCTACGTTTTTGTGAATTTTCAGTTTATTGGTATTAATTCATATATATACGATAAATATGATGCACACTCATAATTCATTAGATAATAACCTTTAATACTCCCTTTTCAATCATTTACTTGTTTCTCGTTAAAATACTGAGTAAGATATTGAAAAGGGGAGAAGTTCGGTTTTTATTGCATATATCGACGTTTCAGCCGGAATAGAGCGGTTTTACGTGTACATCTTCCATCGGTAAAATAAACGGAAAATGAGAAACATTTTAGTTAATTCTAATGAAAACACATTGATTCTTATCATTTGCATTGGAAACAACATTGTCATATGTCTTTTCTTGGATCTAAATAATACGAAACCTCGCTCTATGATTCGAAGTTAAAATCCTCAAATATGGTAAAATAGTGACTTTTTTCACGTTTTTCATGTAGTTTGATATTAAGTATATATATTCGTTTTTACAAATATTTCGATACTATTTCATGTATTATCACAATATGTGATTTGGCCTTCAAATCTCAGAATTTCGCATAATATTGCATTTTAAGCAGGTTTTCTTGCATTTTGTTTCGTACGAAAAATCATCGAATTTAGCAATATTTTGACGTTTATCATCCCCTTTTCCTTAATGTGATTTAAACAAAATATCATCGAATTAGACAATATTTTGCCGTTTTTCTACGTTTTTGTGAATTTTCAGTTCATTGGTATTAATTCATATATATACGATAAATATGATGCACACACAGAATTCATTAGATAATAACCTTTAATACTTCCTTTTCAATCATTTATTTGTTTATCGTTAAAATACTGAGAAAGATATTGAAAAGGGGAGAAGTTCGGTTTTTATTGCATATATCGACGTTTCAGCCGGAATAGAGCGGTTTTCTACTACATCTTCCATCGGTAATATAAACGGAAAATCAGGAACATTTTAGTAAATCTAATGAAAACACATTGATTTTTATCATTTGTATTGGAAACAACATTGTCATATGTCTTTTCTTGGATCTAAATAATACGAAATCTCACTCTATGATTCGAAGTTAAAATCCTCAAATATGGTAAAATAGTGACTTTTTTCATGTTTTTTATGTAGTTTGATATTACGTATATATATTCGTTTTTACCAATATTTCGATACTATTTCATGTAGTATCACAATATGTGATTTGTTCTTCAAATCTCAGAATTTCGCATAATATTGCATTTTAAGCAGGTTTTGTTGGATTTTGTTTCGTACGAAAAATCATCGAATTTAGCAATATTTTGACGTTTATCATCCCCTTTTCCTTAATGTGATTTAAACAAAATATCATCGAATTATACAATATTTTGCCGTTTTTCTACGTTTTTGTGAATTTTCAGTTTATTGGTATTAATTCATATATATACGATATATATGATGCACACACATAATTCATTAGATTATAACCATTAATACTCCCTTTTCAATCATTTATTTGTTTCTCGTTTAAATACTGAGTAAGATATTGAAAAGGGGGAGAAGTTCGGTTTTTATTGCATATATCGACGTTTCAGCCGGATTAGAGCGGTTTTCTTGTACATCTTCCATTGGTAATATAAACGGAAAATCAGGTACATTTTTGTTTATTCAAATGAAAACTCATTGATTTTTATCATTGGAAACAACTTGTATTGGAAACAACATTGTCATACGTCTTTTCTTGGATCTAAATAATACGAAATCTCACTCTATGATTCGAAGTTAAAATCCTCAAATATGGTAAAATAGTGACTTTTTTCACGTTTTTCATGTAGTTTGATATTAAGTATATATATTCGTTTTTACCAATATTTCGATACCATTTCATGTATTATCACAATATGTGATTTGGCCTTCAAATCTCAGAATTTCGCATAATATTGCATTTTAAGCAGGTTTTCTTGCATTTTGTTTCGTACGAAAAATCATCGAATTTAGCAATATTTTGACGTTTATCATCCCCTTTTCCTTAATGTGATTTAAACAAAGTATCATCGAATTTGACAATATTTTGCCGTTTTTCTACTTTTTTGTGAATTTTCAGTTTATTGGTATTAATTCATATATATACGATAAATATGATGCACACACATAATTCATTAGATAATAACCTTTAATACTTACTTTTACTAATACTTTACTTATTTATTTGCTTCTCGTTTAAATACTGAGTAAGATATTGAAAAGGGGAGAAGTTCGGTTTTTATTGCATATATCGACGTTTCAGCCGGAATAGAGCGGTTTTAGTGTACATCTTCCATCGGTAATATAAACGGAAAATGAGGAACATTTTAGTTAATTCTAATGAAAACACATTGATTCTTATCATTTGCATTGGAAACAACATTGTCATATGTCTTTTCTTGGATCTAAATAATACGAAACCTCGCTCTATGATTCGAAGTTAAAATCCTCAAATTTGGTAAAATAGTGACTTTTTTCAGGTTTTTCGTGTAGTTTGATATTACGTATATATATTCGTTTTTACCAATATTTCGATAGTATTTCATGTAGTATCACAATATGTGATTTGGCCTTCAAATCTCAGAATTTCGCATAATATTGCATTTCAAGCAGGTTTTCTTGCATTTTGTTTCGTACGAAAAATCACCGAATTTAGCAGTATTTTGACGTTTATCATCCCCTTTTCCTTAATGTGATTTAAACAAAATATCATCGAATTAGACAGTATTTTGCAGTTTTTCTACGTTTTTGTGAATTTTCAGTTTATTGGTATTAATTCATATATATACGATATATATGATGCACACACATAATTCATTAGATTATAACCTTTAATACTCCCTTTTCCATCATTTATTTGTTTCTCGTTTAAATACTGAGTAAGATATTGAAAAGGGGAGAAGTTCGGTTTTTATTGCATATATCGACGTTTCAGCCGGAATAGAGCGGTTTTCTTGTACATCTTCCATCGGTAATATAAACGGAAAATCAGGTACATTTTTGTTTATTCAAATGAAAACTCATTGATTTTTATCATTTGTATTGGAAACAACATTGTCATATGTCTTTTCTTGGATCTAAATAATAGGAAATCTCGCTCTATGATTCGAAGTGGAAATCCTCTAATATGGTAAAATAGTGATTTTTTCCTGTTTTTCTTGTAGTTTGATATTACGTATATATATTCGTTTTTAGCAATATTTCGATAGTATTTCATGTAGTATCACAATATGTGATTTGGCCTTCAAATCTCAGAATTTCGCATAATATTGCATTTCAAGCAGGTTTTCTTGCATTTTGTTTCGTACGAAAAATCACCGAATTTAGCAGTATTTTGACGTTTATCATCCCCTTTTCCTTAATGTGATTTAAACAAAATATCATCGAATTAGACAATATTTTGCCGTTTTTCTACGTTTTTGTGGATTTTCAGTTTATTGGTATTAATTCATATATATACGATAAATATGATGCACACTCATAATTCATTAGATAATAACCTTTAATACTCCCTTTTCAATCATTTACATGTTTCTCGTTAAAATTCTGAGTAAGATATTGAAAAGGGGAGAAGTTCGGTTTTTATTGCATATATCGACGTTTCAGCCGGAATAGAGCGGTTTTACGTGTACATCTTCCATCGGTAATATAAACGGAAAATCAGGAACATTTTAGTTAATCTAATGAAAACACATTGATTTTTATCATTTGTATTGGAAAAACCATTGTCATATCCCTTTTCATGGATCTAAATAATAGGAAATCTCGCTCTATGATTCAAAGTGAAAATCCTCTAATATGGTAAAATAGTGATTTTTTTCATGTTTTTCATGTAGTTTGATATTACGTATATATATTCGTTTTTACCAATATTTCGATACTATTTCATGTAGTATCACAATATGTGATTTGTTCTTCAAATCTCAGAATTTCGCATAATATTGCATTTTAAGCAGGTTTTGTTGGATTTTGTTTCGTACGAAAAATCATCGAATTTAGCAATATTTTGACGTGTATCATCCCCTTTTCCTTAATGTGATTTAAACAAAATATCATCGAATTATACAATATTTTGCCGTTTTTCTACGTTTTTGTGAATTTTCAGTTTATTGGTATTAATTCATATATATACGATAAATATGATGCACACACATAATTCATTAGATTATAACCATTAATACTCCCTTTTCAATCATTTATTTGTTTCTCGTTTAAATACTGAGTAAGATATTGAAAAGGGGAGAAGTTCGGTTTTTATTGCATATATCGACGTTTCAGCCGGATTAGAGCGGTTTTCTTGTACATCTTCCATTGGTAATATAAACGGAAAATCAGGTACATTTTTGTTTATTCAAATGAAAACATATTGATTTTTATCATTGGAAACAACTTGTATTGGAAACAACATTGTCATACGTCTTTTCTTGGATCTAAATAATACGAAATCTCACTCTATGATTCGAAGTTAAAATCCTCAAATATGGTAAAATAGTGACTTTTTTCACGTTTTTCATGTAGTTTGATATTAAGTATATATATTCGTTTTTACCAATATTTCGATACTATTTCATGTATTATCACAATATGTGATTTGGCCTTCAAATCTCAGAATTTCGCATAATATTGCATTTTAAGCAGGTTTTCTTGCATTTTGTTTCGTACGAAAAATCATCGAATTTAGCAATATTTTGACGTTTATCATCCCCTTTTCCTTAATGTGATTTAAACAAAGTATCATCGAATTAGACAATATTTTGCCGTTTTTCTACGTTTTTGTGAATTTTCAGTTTATTGGTATTAATTCATATATATACAATAAATATGATGCACACACATAATTCATTAGATAATAACCTTTAATACTTACTTTTACTAATACTTTACTTATTTATTTGTTTCTCGTTTAAATACTGAGTAAGATATTGAAAAGGGGAGAAGTTCGGTTTTTATTGCATATATCGACGTTTCAGCCGGAATAGAGCGGTTTTAGTGTACATCTTCCATCGGTAATATAAACGGAAAATGAGGAACATTTTAGTTAATTCTAATGAAAACACATTGATTCTTATCATTTGCATTG
This sequence comes from Procambarus clarkii, assembly GCF_040958095.1. Taxonomy (NCBI): domain Eukaryota; kingdom Metazoa; phylum Arthropoda; class Malacostraca; order Decapoda; family Cambaridae; genus Procambarus; species Procambarus clarkii. The sequence continues at coordinate 42,549,712 of NC_091186.1, read as the reverse complement.
GAAACAACATTGTCATATGTCTTTTCTTGGATCTAAATAATACGAAACCTCGCTCTATGATTCGAAGTTAAAATCCTCAAATATGGTAAAATAGTGACTTTTTTCACGTTTTTCATGTAGTTTGATATTAAGTATATATATTCGTTTTTACAAATATTTCGATACTATTTCATGTATTATCACAATATGTGATTTGGCCTTCAAATCTCAGAATTTCGCATAATATTGCATTTTAAGCAGGTTTTCTTGCATTTTGTTTCGTACGAAAAATCATCGAATTTAGCAATATTTTGACGTTTATCATCCCCTTTTCCTTAATGTGATTTAAACAAAATATCATCGAATTAGACAATATTTTGCCGTTTTTCTACGTTTTTGTGAATTTTCAGTTTATTGGTATTAATTCATATATATACGATAAATATGATGCACACTCATAATTCATTAGATAATAACCTTTAATACTCCCTTTTCAATCATTTACTTGTTTCTCGTTAAAATACTGAGTAAGATATTGAAAAGGGGAGAAGTTCGGTTTTTATTGCATATATCGACGTTTCAGCCGGAATAGAGCGGTTTTACGTGTACATCTTCCATCGGTAAAATAAACGGAAAATGAGAAACATTTTAGTTAATTCTAATGAAAACACATTGATTCTTATCATTTGCATTGGAAACAACATTGTCATATGTCTTTTCTTGGATCTAAATAATACGAAACCTCGCTCTATGATTCGAAGTTAAAATCCTCAAATATGGTAAAATAGTGACTTTTTTCACGTTTTTCATGTAGTTTGATATTAGGTATATATATTCGTTTTTACAAATATTTCGATACTATTTCATGTATTATCACAATATGTGATTTGGCCTTCAAATCTCAGAATTTCGCATAATATTGCATTTTAAGCAGGTTTTCTTGCATTTTGTTTCGTACGAAAAATCATCGAATTTAGCAATATTTTGACGTTTATCATCCCCTTTTCCTTAATGTGATTTAAACAAAATATCATCGAATTAGACAATATTTTGCCGTTTTTCTACGTTTTTGTGAATTTTCAGTTCATTGGTATTAATTCATATATATACGATAAATATGATGCACACACAGAATTCATTAGATAATAACCTTTAATACTTCCTTTTCAATCATTTATTTGTTTATCGTTAAAATACTGAGAAAGATATTGAAAAGGGGAGAAGTTCGGTTTTTATTGCATATATCGACGTTTCAGCCGGAATAGAGCGGTTTTCTAGTACATCTTCTATCGGTAATATAAACGGAAAATCAGGAACATTTTAGTAAATCTAATGAAAACACATTGATTTTTATCATTTGTATTGGAAACAACATTGTCATATGTCTTTTCTTGGATCTAAATAATACGAAATCTCACTCTATGATTCGAAGTTAAAATCCTCAAATATGGTAAAATAGTGACTTTTTTCATGTTTTTTATGTAGTTTGATATTACGTATATATATTCGTTTTTACCAATATTTCGATACTATTTCATGTAGTATCACAATATGTGATTTGTTCTTCAAATCTCAGAATTTCGCATAATATTGCATTTTAAGCAGGTTTTGTTGGATTTTGTTTCGTACGAAAAATCATCGAATTTAGCAATATTTTGACGTTTATCATCCCCTTTTCCTTAATGTGATTTAAACAAAATATCATCGAATTATACAATATTTTGCCGTTTTTCTACGTTTTTGTGAATTTTCAGTTTATTGGTATTAATTCATATATATACGATATATATGATGCACACACATAATTCATTAGATTATAACCATTAATACTCCCTTTTCAATCATTTATTTGTTTCTCGTTTAAATACTGAGTAAGATATTGAAAAGGGGGAGAAGTTCGGTTTTTATTGCATATATCGACGTTTCAGCCGGATTAGAGCGGTTTTCTTGTACATCTTCCATTGGTAATATAAACGGAAAATCAGGTACATTTTTGTTTATTCAAATGAAAACTCATTGATTTTTATCATTGGAAACATCTTGTATTGGAAACAACATTGTCATACGTCTTTTCTTGGATCTAAATAATACGAAATCTCACTCTATGATTCGAAGTTAAAATCCTCAAATATGGTAAAATAGTGACTTTTTTCACGTTTTTCATGTAGTTTGATATTAAGTATATATATTCGTTTTTACCAATATTTCGATACTATTTCATGTATTATCACAATATGTGATTTGGCCTTCAAATCTCAGAATTTCGCATAATATTGCATTTTAAGCAGGTTTTCTTGCATTTTGTTTCGTACGAAAAATCATCGAATTTAGCAATATTTTGACGTTTATCATCCCCTTTTCCTTAATGTGATTTAAACAAAGTATCATCGAATTTGACAATATTTTGCCGTTTTTCTACTTTTTTGTGAATTTTCAGTTTATTGGTATTAATTCATATATATACGATAAATATGATGCACACACATAATTCATTAGATAATAACCTTTAATACTTACTTTTACTAATACTTTACTTATTTATTTGCTTCTCGTTTAAATACTGAGTAAGATATTGAAAAGGGGAGAAGTTCGGTTTTTATTGCATATATCGATGTTTCAGCCGGAATAGAGCGGTTTTAGTGTACATCTTCCATCGGTAATATAAACGGAAAATGAGGAACATTTTAGTTAATTCTAATGAAAACACATTGATTCTTATCATTTGCATTGGAAACAACATTGTCATATGTCTTTTCTTGGATCTAAATAATACGAAACCTCGCTCTATGATTCGAAGTTAAAATCCTCAAATATGGTAAAATAGTGACTTTTTTCACGTTTTTCATGTAGTTTGATATTAAGTATATATATTCGTTTTTACAAATATTTCGATACTATTTCATGTATTATCACAATATGTGATTTGGCCTTCAAATCTCAGAATTTCGCATAATATTGCATTTTAAGCAGGTTTTCTTGCATTTTGTTTCGTACGAAAAATCATCGAATTTAGCAATATTTTGACGTTTATCATCCCCTTTTCCTTAATGTGATTTAAACAAAATATCATCGAATTAGACAATATTTTGCCGTTTTTCTACGTTTTTGTGAATTTTCAGTTCATTGGTATTAATTCATATGTATACGATAAATATGATGCACACACAGAATTCATTAGATAATAACCTTTAATACTTCCTTTTCAATCATTTATTTGTTTATCGTTAAAATACTGAGAAAGATATTGAAAAGGGGAGAAGTTCGGTTTTTATTGCATATATCGACGTTTCAGCCGGAATAGAGCGGTTTTCTAGTACATCTTCCATCGGTAATATAAACGGAAAATCAGGAACATTTTAGTAAATCTAATGAAAACACATTGATTTTTATCATTTGTATTGGAAACAACATTGTCATATGTCTTTTCTTGGATCTAAATAATACGAAATCTCACTCTATGATTCGAAGTTAAAATCCTCAAATATGGTAAAATAGTGACTTTTTTCACGTTTTTCATGTAGTTTGATATTACGTATATATGTTCGTTTTTACCAATATTTCGATACTATTTCATGTATTATCACAATATGTGATTTGGCCTTCAAATCTCAGAATTTCGCATAATATTGCATTTCAAGCAGGTTTTCTTGCATTTTGTTTCGTACGAAAAATCATCGAATTTAGCAATATTTTGACGTTTATCATCCCCTTTTCCTTAATGTGATTTAAACAAAATATCATCGAATTATACAATATTTTGCCGTTTTTCTACGTTTTTGTGAATTTTCAGTTTATTGGTATTAATTCATATATATACGATATATATGATGCACACACATAATTCATTAGATTATAACCTTTAATACTCCCTTTCCATCATTTATTTGTTTCTCGTTTAAATACTGAGTAAGATATTGAAAAGGGGAGAAGTTCGGTTTTTATTGCATATATCGACGTTTCAGCCGGAATAGAGCGGTTTTCTTGTACATCTTCCATCGGTAATATAAACGGAAAATCAGGTACATTTTTGTTTATTCAAATGAAAACTCATTGATTTTTATCATTTGTATTGGAAACAACATTGTCATATGTCTTTTCTTGGATCTAAATAATAGGAAATCTCGCTCTATGATTCGAAGTGAAAATCCTCTAATATGGTAAAATAGTGATTTTTTCATGTTTTTCTTGTAGTTTGATATTACGTATATATATTCGTTTTTACCAATATTTCGATAGTATTTCATGTAGTATCACAATATGTGATTTGGCCTTCAAATCTCAGAATTTCGCATAATATTGCATTTCAAGCAGGTTTTCTTGCAATTTGTTTCGTACGAAAAATCACCGAATTGAGCAGTATTTTGACGTTTATCATCCCCTTTTCCTTAATGTGATTTAAACAAAATATCATCGAATTAGACAATATTTTGCCGTTTTTCTACGTTTTTGTGAATTTTCAGTTTATTGGTATTAATTCATATATATACGATAAATATGATGCACACTCATAATTCATTAGATAATAACCTTTATTACTCCCTTTTCAATCATTTACATGTTTCTCGTTAAAATTCTGAGTAAGATATTGAAAAGGGGAGAAGTTCGGTTTTTATTGCATATATCGACGTTTCAGCCGGAATAGAGCGGTTTTACGTGTACATCTTCCATCGGTAATATAAACGGAAAATCAGGAACATTTTAGTTAATCTAATGAAAACACATTGATTTTTATCATTTGTATTGGAAAAACCATTGTCATATCCCTTTTCATGGATCTAAATAATAGGAAATCTCGCTCTATGATTCAAAGTGAAAATCCTCTAATATGGTAAAATAGTGATTTTTTTCATGTTTTTCATGTAGTTTGATATTACGTATATATGAAAAGGGGAGAAGTTCGGTTTTTATTACATATATCGACGTTTCAGCCAGAATAGAGCGGTTTTACGTGTACATCTTCCATCGGTAATATAAACGAATAATCAGGAACATTATAGTTAATCTAATGAAAACACATTGATTTTTATCATTTGTATTGGAAACAACATTGTCATATGTCTTTTCTTGGATCTAAATAATACGAAATCTCACTCTATGATTCGAAGTTAAAATCCTCAAATATGGTAAAATAGTGACTTTTTTCACGTTTTTCATGTAGTTTGATATTAAGTATATATATTCGTTTTTACAAATATTTCGATACTATTTCATGTATTATCACAATATGTGATTTGGCCTTCAAATCTCAGAATTTCGCATAATATTGCATTTTAAGCAGGTTTTCTTGCATTTTGTTTCGTACGAAAAATCATCGAATTTAGCAATATTTTGACGTTTATCATCCCCTTTTCCTTAATGTGATTTAAACAAAATATCATCGAATTAGACAATATTTTGCCGTTTTTCTACGTTTTTGTGAATTTTCAGTTTATTGGTATTAATTCATATATATACGATAAATATGATGCACACTCATAATTCATTAGATAATAACCTTTAATACTCCCTTTTCAATCATTTACTTGTTTCTCGTTAAAATACTGAGTAAGATATTGAAAAGGGGAGAAGTTCGGTTTTTATTGCATATATCGACGTTTCAGCCGGAATAGAGCGGTTTTACGTGTACATCTTCCATCGGTAATATAAACGAATAATCAGGAACATTATAGTTAATCTAATGAAAACACATTGATTTTTATCATTTGTATTGGAAACAACATTGTCATATGTCTTTTCTTGGATCTAAATAATACGAAATCTCACTCTATGATTCGAAGTTAAAATCCTCAAATATGGTAAAATAGTGACTTTTTTCACGTTTTTCATGTAGTTTGATATTAAGTATATATATTCGTTTTTACCAATATTTCGATACTATTTCATGTATTATCACAATATGTGATTTGTTCTTCAAATCTCAGAATTTCGCATAATATTGCATTTTAAGCAGGTTTTGTTGGATTTTGTTTCGTACGAAAAATCATCGAATTTAGCAATATTTTGACGTTTATCATCCCCTTTTCCTTAATGTGATTTAAACAAAATATCATCGAATTATACAATATTTTGCCGTTTTTCTACGTTTTTGTGAATTTTCAGTTTATTGGTATTAATTCATATATATACGATATATATGATGCACACACATAATTCATTAGATTATAACCATTAATACTCCCTTTTCAATCATTTATTTGTTTCTCGTTTAAATACTGAGTAAGATATTGAAAAGGGGGAGAAGTTCGGTTTTTATTGCATATATCGACGTTTCAGCCGGATTAGAGCGGTTTTCTTGTACATCTTCCATTGGTAATATAAACGGAAAATCAGGTACATTTTTGTTTATTCAAATGAAAACTCATTGATTTTTATCATTGGAAACATCTTGTATTGGAAACAACATTGTCATACGTCTTTTCTTGGATCTAAATAATACGAAATCTCACTCTATGATTCGAAGTTAAAATCCTCAAATATGGTAAAATAGTGACTTTTTTCACGTTTTTCATGTAGTTTGATATTAAGTATATATATTCGTTTTTACCAATATTTCGATACTATTTCATGTATTATCACAATATGTGATTTGGCCTTCAAATCTCAGAATTTCGCATAATATTGCATTTTAAGCAGGTTTTCTTGCATTTTGTTTCGTACGAAAAATCATCGAATTTAGCAATATTTTGACGTTTATCATCCCCTTTTCCTTAATGTGATTTAAACAAAGTATCATCGAATTTGACAATATTTTGCCGTTTTTCTACTTTTTTGTGAATTTTCAGTTTATTGGTATTAATTCATATATATACGATAAATATGATGCACACACATAATTCATTAGATAATAACCTTTAATACTTACTTTTACTAATACTTTACTTATTTATTTGCTTCTCGTTTAAATACTGAGTAAGATATTGAAAAGGGGAGAAGTTCGGTTTTTATTGCATATATCGACGTTTCAGCCGGAATAGAGCGGTTTTAGTGTACATCTTCCATCGGTAATATAAACGGAAAATGAGGAACATTTTAGTTAATTCTAATGAAAACACATTGATTCTTATCATTTGCATTGGAAACAACATTGTCATATGTCTTTTCTTGGATCTAAATAATACGAAACCTCGCTCTATGATTCGAAGTTAAAATCCTCAAATATGGTAAAATAGTGACTTTTTTCACGTTTTTCATGTAGTTTGATATTAAGTATATATATTCGTTTTTACAAATATTTCGATACTATTTCATGTATTATCACAATATGTGATTTGGCCTTCAAATCTCAGAATTTCGCATAATATTGCATTTTAAGCAGGTTTTCTTGCATTTTGTTTCGTACGAAAAATCATCGAATTTAGCAATATTTTGACGTTTATCATCCCCTTTTCCTTAATGTGATTTAAACAAAATATCATCGAATTAGACAATATTTTGCCGTTTTTCTACGTTTTTGTGAATTTTCAGTTCATTGGTATTAATTCATATGTATACGATAAATATGATGCACACACAGAATTCATTAGATAATAACCTTTAATACTTCCTTTTCAATCATTTATTTGTTTATCGTTAAAATACTGAGAAAGATATTGAAAAGGGGAGAAGTTCGGTTTTTATTGCATATATCGACGTTTCAGCCGGAATAGAGCGGTTTTCTAGTACATCTTCCATCGGTAATATAAACGGAAAATCAGGAACATTTTAGTAAATCTAATGAAAACACATTGATTTTTATCATTTGTATTGGAAACAACATTGTCATATGTCTTTTCTTGGATCTAAATAATACGAAATCTCACTCTATGATTCGAAGTTAAAATCCTCAAATATGGTAAAATAGTGACTTTTTTCACGTTTTTCATGTAGTTTGATATTACGTATATATGTTCGTTTTTACCAATATTTCGATACTATTTCATGTATTATCACAATATGTGATTTGGCCTTCAAATCTCAGAATTTCGCATAATATTGCATTTCAAGCAGGTTTTCTTGCATTTTGTTTCGTACGAAAAATCATCGAATTTAGCAATATTTTGACGTTTATCATCCCCTTTTCCTTAATGTGATTTAAACAAAATATCATCGAATTATACAATATTTTGCCGTTTTTCTACGTTTTTGTGAATTTTCAGTTTATTGGTATTAATTCATATATATACGATATATATGATGCACACACATAATTCATTAGATTATAACCTTTAATACTCCCTTTCCATCATTTATTTGTTTCTCGTTTAAATACTGAGTAAGATATTGAAAAGGGGAGAAGTTCGGTTTTTATTGCATATATCGACGTTTCAGCCGGAATAGAGCGGTTTTCTTGTACATCTTCCATCGGTAATATAAACGGAAAATCAGGTACATTTTTGTTTATTCAAATGAAAACTCATTGATTTTTATCATTTGTATTGGAAACAACATTGTCATATGTCTTTTCTTGGATCTAAATAATAGGAAATCTCGCTCTATGATTCGAAGTGAAAATCCTCTAATATGGTAAAATAGTGATTTTTTCATGTTTTTCTTGTAGTTTGATATTACGTATATATATTCGTTTTTACCAATATTTCGATAGTATTTCATGTAGTATCACAATATGTGATTTGGCCTTCAAATCTCAGAATTTCGCATAATATTGCATTTCAAGCAGGTTTTCTTGCATTTTGTTTCGTACGAAAAATCACCGAATTGAGCAGTATTTTGACGTTTATCATCCCCTTTTCCTTAATGTGATTTAAACAAAATATCATCGAATTAGACAATATTTTGCCGTTTTTCTACGTTTTTGTGAATTTTCAGTTTATTGGTATTAATTCATATATATACGATAAATATGATGCACACTCATAATTCATTAGATAATAACCTTTATTACTCCCTTTTCAATCATTTACATGTTTCTCGTTAAAATTCTGAGTAAGATATTGAAAAGGGGAGAAGTTCGGTTTTTATTGCATATATCGACGTTTCAGCCGGAATAGAGCGGTTTTACGTGTACATCTTCCATCGGTAATATAAACGGAAAATCAGGAACATTTTAGTTAATCTAATGAAAACACATTGATTTTTATCATTTGTATTGGAAAAACCATTGTCATATCCCTTTTCATGGATCTAAATAATAGGAAATCTCGCTCTATGATTCAAAGTGAAAATCCTCTAATATGGTAAAATAGTGATTTTTTTCATGTTTTTCATGTAGTTTGATATTACGTATATATGAAAAGGGGAGAAGTTCGGTTTTTATTACATATATCGACGTTTCAGCCGGAATAGAGCGGTTTTACGTGTACATCTTCCATCGGTAATATAAACGAATAATCAGGAACATTATAGTTAATCTAATGAAAACACATTGATTTTTATCATTTGTATTGGAAACAACATTGTCATATGTCTTTTCTTGGATCTAAATAATACGAAATCTCACTCTATGATTCGAAGTTAAAATCCTCAAATATGGTAAAATAGTGACTTTTTTCACGTTTTTCATGTAGTTTGATATTAAGTATATATATTCGTTTTTACAAATATTTCGATACTATTTCATGTATTATCACAATATGTGATTTGGCCTTCAAATCTCAGAATTTCGCATAATATTGCATTTTAAGCAGGTTTTCTTGCATTTTGTTTCGTACGAAAAATCATCGAATTTAGCAATATTTTGACGTTTATCATCCCCTTTTCCTTAATGTGATTTAAACAAAATATCATCGAATTAGACAATATTTTGCCGTTTTTCTACGTTTTTGTGAATTTTCAGTTTATTGGTATTAATTCATATATATACGATAAATATGATGCACACTCATAATTCATTAGATAATAACCTTTAATACTCCCTTTTCAATCATTTACTTGTTTCTCGTTAAAATACTGAGTAAGATATTGAAAAGGGGAGAAGTTCGGTTTTTATTGCATATATCGACGTTTCAGCCGGAATAGAGCGGTTTTACGTGTACATCTTCCATCGGTAATATAAACGAATAATCAGGAACATTATAGTTAATCTAATGAAAACACATTGATTTTTATCATTTGTATTGGAAACAACATTGTCATATGTCTTTTCTTGGATCTAAATAATACGAAATCTCACTCTATGATTCGAAGTTAAAATCCTCAAATATGGTAAAATAGTGACTTTTTTCACGTTTTTCATGTAGTTTGATATTAAGTATATATATTCGTTTTTACCAATATTTCGATACTATTTCATGTATTATCACAATATGTGATTTGGCCTTCAAATCTCAGAATTTCGCATAATATTGCATTTTAAGCAGGTTTTCTTGCATTTTGTTTCGTACGAAAAATCATCGAATTTAGCAATATTTTGACGTTTATCATCCCCTTTTCCTTAATGTGATTTAAACAAAATATCATCGAATTAGACAATATTTTGCCGTTTTTCTACGTTTTTGTGAATTTTCAGTTTATTGGTATTAATTCATATATATACGATAAATATGATGCACACTCATAATTCATTAGATAATAACCTTTAATACTCCCTTTTCAATCATTTACTTGTTTCTCGTTAAAATACTGAGTAAGATATTGAAAAGGGGAGAAGTTCGGTTTTTATTGCATATATCGACGTTTCAGCCGGAATAGAGCGGTTTTACGTGTACATCTTCCATCGGTAATATAAACGAATAATCAGGAACATTATAGTTAATCTAATGAAAACACATTGATTTTTATCATTTGTATTGGAAACAACATTGTCATATGTCTTTTCGTGGATCTAAATAATACGAAATCTCACTCTATGATTCGAAGTTAAAATCCTCAAATATGGTAAAATAGTGACTTTTTTCACGTTTTTCATGTAGTTTGATATTAAGTATATATATTCGTTTTTACCAATATTTCGATACTATTTCATGTATTATCACAATATGTGATTTGGCCTTCAAATCTCAGAATTTCGCATAATATTGCATTTTAAGCAGGTTTTCTTGCATTTTGTTTCGTACGAAAAATCATCGAATTTAGCAATATTTTGACGTTTATCATCCCCTTTTCCTTAATGTGATTTAAACAAAATATCATCGAATTAGACAATATTTTGCCGTTTTTCTACGTTTTTGTGAATTTTCAGTTTATTGGTATTAATTCATATATATACGATAAATATGATGCACACTCATAATTCATTAGATAATAACCTTTAATACTCCCTTTTCAATCATTTACTTGTTTCTCGTTAAAATACTGAGTAAGATATTGAAAAGGGGAGAAGTTCGGTTTTTATTGCATATATCGACGTTTCAGCCGGAATAGAGCGGTTTTACGTGTACATCTTCCATCGGTAATATAAACGAATAATCAGGAACATTATAGTTAATCTAATGAAAACACATTGATTTTTATCATTTGTATTGGAAACAACATTGTCATATGTCTTTTCTTGGATCTAAATAATACGAAATCTCACTCTATGATTCGAAGTTAAAATCCTCAAATATGGTAAAATAGTGACTTTTTTCACGTTTTTCATGTAGTTTGATATTAAGTATATATATTCGTTTTTACCAATATTTCGATACTATTTCATGTATTATCACAATATGTGATTTGGCCTTCAAATCTCAGAATTTCGCATAATATTGCATTTTAAGCAGGTTTTCTTGCATTTTGTTTCGTACGAAAAATCATCGAATTTAGCAATATTTTGACGTTTATCATCCCCTTTTCCTTAATGTGATTTAAACAAAATATCATCGAATTAGACAATATTTTGCCGTTTTTCTACGTTTTTGTGAATTTTCAGTTTATTGGTATTAATTCATATATATACGATAAATATGATGCACACTCATAATTCATTAGATAATAAACTTTAATACTCCCTTTTCAATCATTTACTTGTTTCTCGTTAAAATACTGAGTAAGATATTGAAAAGGGGAGAAGTTCGGTTTTATTGCATATATCGACGTTTCAGCCGGAATAGAGCGGTTTTACGTGTACATCTTCCATCGGTAATATAAACGAATAATCAGGAACATTATAGTTAATCTAATGAAAACACATTGATTTTTATCATTTGTATTGGAAACAACATTGTCATATGTCTTTTCGTGGATCTAAATAATACGAAATCTCACTCTATGATTCGAAGTTAAAATCCTCAAATATGGTAAAATAGTGACTTTTTTCACGTTTTTCATGTAGTTTGATATTAAGTATATATATTCGTTTTTACCAATATTTCGATACTATTTCATGTATTATCACAATATGTGATTTGGCCTTCAAATCTCAGAATTTCGCATAATATTGCATTTTAAGCAGGTTTTCTTGCATTTTGTTTCGTACGAAAAATCATCGAATTTAGCAATATTTTGACGTTTATCATCCCCTTTTCCTTAATGTGATTTAAACAAAATATCATCGAATTAGACAATATTTTGCCGTTTTTCTACGTTTTTGTGAATTTTCAGTTTATTGGTATTAATTCATATATATACGATAAATATGATGCACACACATAATTCATTAGATAATAACCTTTAATACTTACTTTTACTAATACTTTACTTATTTATTTGTTTCTCGTTTAAATACTGAGTAAGATATTGAAAAGGGGAGAAGTTCGGTTTTTATTGCATATATCGACGTTTCAGCCGGAATAGAGCGGTTTTCTTGTACATCTTCCATCGGTAATATAAACGGAAAATGAGGAACATTTTAGTTAATTCTAATGAAACATTGATTCTTATCATTTGCATTGGAAACAACATTGTCATATGTCTTTTCTTGGATCTAAATAATACGAAACCTCGCTCTATGATTCGAAGTTAAAATCCTCAAATTTGGTAAAATAGTGACTTTTTTCAGGTTTTTCGTGTTGTTTGATATTACGTATATATATTCGTTTTTACCAATATTTCGATAGTATTTCATGTAGTATCACAATATGTGATTTGGCCTTCAAATCTCAGAATTTCGCATAATATTGCATTTCAAGCAGGTTTTCTTGCATTTTGTTTCGTACGAAAAATCACCGAATTTAGCAGTATTTTGACGTTTATCATCCCCTTTTCCTTAATGTGATTTAAACAAAATATCATCGAATTAGACAATATTTTGCAGTTTTTCTACGTTTTTGTGAATTTTCAGTTTATTGGTATTAATTCATATATATACGATATATATGATGCACACACATAATTCATTAGATTATAACCTTTAATACTCCCTTTTCCATCATTTATTTGTTTCTCGTTTAAATACTGAGTAAGATATTGAAAAGGGGAGAAGTTCGGTTTTTATTGCATATATCGACGTTTCAGCCGGAATAGAGCGGTTTTCTTGTACATCTTCCATCGGTAATATAAACGGAAAATCAGGTACATTTTGTTATTCAAATGAAAACTCATTGATTTTTATCATTTGTATTGGAAACAACATTGTCATATGTCTTTTCTTGGATCTAAATAATAGGAAATCTCGCTCTATGATTCGAAGTGAAAATCCTCTAATATGGTAAAATAGTGATTTTTTCATGTTTTTCTTGTAGTTTGATATTACGTATATATATTCGTTTTTAGCAATATTTCGATAGTATTTCATGTAGTATCACAATATGTGATTTGGCCTTCAAATCTCAGAATTTCGCATAATATTGCATTTCAAGCAGGTTTTCTTGCATTTTGTTTCGTACGAAAAATCACCGAATTTAGCAGTATTTTGACGTTTATCATCCCCTTTTCCTTAATGTGATTTAAACAAAATATCATCGAATTAGACAATATTTTGCCGTTTTTCTACGTTTTTGTGAATTTTCAGTTTATTGGTATTAATTCATATATATACGATAAATATGATGCACACTCATAATTCATTAGATAATAACCTTTAATACTCCCTTTTCAATCATTTACATGTTTCTCGTTAAAATTCTGAGTAAGATATTGAAAAGGGGAGAAGTTCGGTTTTTATTGCATATATCGACGTTTCAGCCGGAATAGAGCGGTTTTACGTGTACATCTTCCATCGGTAATATAAACGGAAAATCAGGAACATTTTAGTTAATCTAATGAAAACACATTGATTTTTATCATTTGTATTGGAAAAACCATTGTCATATCCCTTTTCATGGATCTAAATAATAGGAAATCTCGCTCTATGATTCAAAGTGAAAATCCTCTAATATGGTAAAATAGTGATTTTTTTCATGTTTTTCATGTAGTTTGATATTACGTATATATATTCGTTTTTACCAATATTTCGATACTATTTCATGTATTATCACAATATGTGATTTGGCCTTCAAATCTCAGAATTTCGCATAATATTGCATTTTAAGCAGGTTTTCTTGCATTTTGTTTCGTACGAAAAATCATCGAATTTAGCAATATTTTGACGTTTATCATCCCCTTTTCCTTAATGTGATTTAAACAAAGTATCATCGAATTAGACAATATTTTGCCGTTTTTCTACGTTTTTGTGAATTTTCAGTTTATTGGTATTAATTCATATATATACAATAAATATGATGCACACACATAATTCATTAGATAATAACTTTTAATACTTACTTTTACTAATACTTTACTTATTTATTTGTTTCTCGTTTAAATACTGAGTAAGATATTGAAAAGGGGAGAAGTTCGGTTTTTATTGCATATATCGACGTTTCAGCCGGAATAGAGCGGTTTTAGTGTACATCTTCCATCGGTAATATAAACGGAAAATGAGGAACATTTTAGTTAATTCTAATGAAAACACATTGATTCTTATCATTTGCATTGGAAACAACATTGTCATATGTCTTTTCTTGGATCTAAATAATACGAAACCTCGCTCTATGATTCGAAGTTAAAATCCTCAAATATGGTAAAATAGTGACTTTTTTCACGTTTTTCATGTAGTTTGATATTAAGTATATATATTCGTTTTTACAAATATTTCGATACTATTTCATGTATTATCACAATATGTGATTTGGCCTTCAAATCTCAGAATTTCGCATAATATTGCATTTTAAGCAGGTTTTCTTGCATTTTGTTTCGTACGAAAAATCATCGAATTTAGCAATATTTTGACGTTTATCATCCCCTTTTCCTTAATGTGATTTAAACAAAATATCATCGAATTAGACAATATTTTGCCGTTTTTCTACGTTTTTGTGAATTTTCAGTTTATTGGTATTAATTCATATATATACGATAAATATGATGCACACTCATAATTCATTAGATAATAACCTTTAATACTCCCTTTTCAATCATTTACATGTTTCTCGTTAAAATTCTGAGTAAGATATTGAAAAGGGGAGAAGTTCGGTTTTTATTGCATATATCGACGTTTCAGCCGGAATAGAGCGGTTTTACGTGTACATCTTCCATCGGTAATATAAACGGAAAATCAGGAACATTTTAGTTAATCTAATGAAAACACATTGATTTTTATCATTTGTATTGGAAAAACCATTGTCATATCCCTTTTCATGGATCTAAATAATAGGAAATCTCGCTCTATGATTCAAAGTGAAAATCCTCTAATATGGTAAAATAGTGATTTTTTTCATGTTTTTCATGTAGTTTGATATTACGTATATATATTCGTTTTTACCAATATTTCGATACTATTTCATGTAGTATCACAATATGTGATTTGTTCTTCAAATCTCAGAATTTCGCATAATATTGCATTTTAAGCAGGTTTTGTTGGATTTTGTTTCGTACGAAAAATCATCGAATTTAGCAATATTTTGACGTGTATCATCCCCTTTTCCTTAATGTGATTTAAACAAAATATCATCGAATTATACAATATTTTGCCGTTTTTCTACGTTTTTGTGAATTTTCAGTTTATTGGTATTAATTCATATATATACGATAAATATGATGCACACACATAATTCATTAGATTATAACCATTAATACTCCCTTTTCAATCATTTATTTGTTTCTCGTTTAAATACTGAGTAAGATATTGAAAAGGGGAGAAGTTCGGTTTTTATTGCATATATCGACGTTTCAGCCGGATTAGAGCGGTTTTCTTGTACATCTTCCATTGGTAATATAAACGGAAAATCAGGTACATTTTTGTTTATTCAAATGAAAACATATTGATTTTTATCATTGGAAACAACTTGTATTGGAAACAACATTGTCATACGTCTTTTCTTGGATCTAAATAATACGAAATCTCACTCTATGATTCGAAGTTAAAATCCTCAAATATGGTAAAATAGTGACTTTTTTCACGTTTTTCATGTAGTTTGATATTAAGTATATATATTCGTTTTTACCAATATTTCGATACTATTTCATGTATTATCACAATATGTGATTTGGCCTTCAAATCTCAGAATTTCGCATAATATTGCATTTTAAGCAGGTTTTCTTGCATTTTGTTTCGTACGAAAAATCATCGAATTTAGCAATATTTTGACGTTTATCATCCCCTTTTCCTTAATGTGATTTAAACAAAGTATCATCGAATTAGACAATATTTTGCCGTTTTTCTACGTTTTTGTGAATTTTCAGTTTATTGGTATTAATTCATATATATACAATAAATATGATGCACACACATAATTCATTAGATAATAACCTTTAATACTTACTTTTACTAATACTTTACTTATTTATTTGTTTCTCGTTTAAATACTGAGTAAGATATTGAAAAGGGGAGAAGTTCGGTTTTTATTGCATATATCGACGTTTCAGCCGGAATAGAGCGGTTTTAGTGTACATCTTCCATCGGTAATATAAACGGAAAATGAGGAACATTTTAGTTAATTCTAATGAAAACACATTGATTCTTATCATTTGCATTGGAAACAACATTGTCATATGTCTTTTCTTGGATCTAAATAATACGAAACCTCGCTCTATGATTCGAAGTTAAAATCCTCAAATATGGTAAAATAGTGACTTTTTTCACGTTTTTCATGTAGTTTGATATTAAGTATATATATTCGTTTTTACAAATATTTCGATACTATTTCATGTATTATCACAATATGTGATTTGGCCTTCAAATCTCAGAATTTCGCATAATATTGCATTTTAAGCAGGTTTTCTTGCATTTTGTTTCGTACGAAAAATCATCGAATTTAGCAATATTTTGACGTTTATCATCCCCTTTTCCTTAATGTGATTTAAACAAAATATCATCGAATTAGACAATATTTTGCCGTTTTTCTACGTTTTTGTGAATTTTCAGTTTATTGGTATTAATTCATATATATACGATAAATATGATGCACACTCATAATTCATTAGATAATAACCTTTAATACTCCCTTTTCAATCATTTACTTGTTTCTCGTTAAAATACTGAGTAAGATATTGAAAAGGGGAGAAGTTCGGTTTTTATTGCATATATCGACGTTTCAGCCGGAATAGAGCGGTTTTACGTGTACATCTTCCATCGGTAAAATAAACGGAAAATGAGAAACATTTTAGTTAATTCTAATGAAAACACATTGATTCTTATCATTTGCATTGGAAACAACATTGTCATATGTCTTTTCTTGGATCTAAATAATACGAAACCTCGCTCTATGATTCGAAGTTAAAATCCTCAAATATGGTAAAATAGTGACTTTTTTCACGTTTTTCATGTAGTTTGATATTAGGTATATATATTCGTTTTTACAAATATTTCGATACTATTTCATGTATTATCACAATATGTGATTTGGCCTTCAAATCTCAGAATTTCGCATAATATTGCATTTTAAGCAGGTTTTCTTGCATTTTGTTTCGTACGAAAAATCATCGAATTTAGCAATATTTTGACGTTTATCATCCCCTTTTCCTTAATGTGATTTAAACAAAATATCATCGAATTAGACAATATTTTGCCGTTTTTCTACGTTTTTGTGAATTTTCAGTTCATTGGTATTAATTCATATATATACGATAAATATGATGCACACACAGAATTCATTAGATAATAACCTTTAATACTTCCTTTTCAATCATTTATTTGTTTATCGTTAAAATACTGAGAAAGATATTGAAAAGGGGAGAAGTTCGGTTTTTATTGCATATATCGACGTTTCAGCCGGAATAGAGCGGTTTTCTAGTACATCTTCCATCGGTAATATAAACGGAAAATCAGGAACATTTTAGTAAATCTAATGAAAACACATTGATTTTTATCATTTGTATTGGAAACAACATTGTCATATGTCTTTTCTTGGATCTAAATAATACGAAATCTCACTCTATGATTCGAAGTTAAAATCCTCAAATATGGTAAAATAGTGACTTTTTTCATGTTTTTTATGTAGTTTGATATTACGTATATATATTCGTTTTTACCAATATTTCGATACTATTTCATGTAGTATCACAATATGTGATTTGTTCTTCAAATCTCAGAATTTCGCATAATATTGCATTTTAAGCAGGTTTTGTTGGATTTTGTTTCGTACGAAAAATCATCGAATTTAGCAATATTTTGACGTTTATCATCCCCTTTTCCTTAATGTGATTTAAACAAAATATCATCGAATTATACAATATTTTGCCGTTTTTCTACGTTTTTGTGAATTTTCAGTTTATTGGTATTAATTCATATATATACGATATATATGATGCACACACATAATTCATTAGATTATAACCATTAATACTCCCTTTTCAATCATTTATTTGTTTCTCGTTTAAATACTGAGTAAGATATTGAAAAGGGGGAGAAGTTCGGTTTTTATTGCATATATCGACGTTTCAGCCGGATTAGAGCGGTTTTCTTGTACATCTTCCATTGGTAATATAAACGGAAAATCAGGTACATTTTTGTTTATTCAAATGAAAACTCATTGATTTTTATCATTGGAAACAACTTGTATTGGAAACAACATTGTCATACGTCTTTTCTTGGATCTAAATAATACGAAATCTCACTCTATGATTCGAAGTTAAAATCCTCAAATATGGTAAAATAGTGACTTTTTTCACGTTTTTCATGTAGTTTGATATTAAGTATATATATTCGTTTTTACCAATATTTCGATACTATTTCATGTATTATCACAATATGTGATTTGGCCTTCAAATCTCAGAATTTCGCATAATATTGCATTTTAAGCAGGTTTTCTTGCATTTTGTTTCGTACGAAAAATCATCGAATTTAGCAATATTTTGACGTTTATCATCCCCTTTTCCTTAATGTGATTTAAACAAAGTATCATCGAATTTGACAATATTTTGCCGTTTTTCTACTTTTTTGTGAATTTTCAGTTTATTGGTATTAATTCATATATATACGATAAATATGATGCACACACATAATTCATTAGATAATAACCTTTAATACTTACTTTTACTAATACTTTACTTATTTATTTGCTTCTCGTTTAAATACTGAGTAAGATATTGAAAAGGGGAGAAGTTCGGTTTTTATTGCATATATCGACGTTTCAGCCGGAATAGAGCGGTTTTAGTGTACATCTTCCATCGGTAATATAAACGGAAAATGAGGAACATTTTAGTTAATTCTAATGAAAACACATTGATTCTTATCATTTGCATTGGAAACAACATTGTCATATGTCTTTTCTTGGATCTAAATAATACGAAACCTCGCTCTATGATTCGAAGTTAAAATCCTCAAATATGGTAAAATAGTGACTTTTTTCACGTTTTTCATGTAGTTTGATATTAAGTATATATATTCGTTTTTACAAATATTTCGATACTATTTCATGTATTATCACAATATGTGATTTGGCCTTCAAATCTCAGAATTTCGCATAATATTGCATTTTAAGCAGGTTTTCTTGCATTTTGTTTCGTACGAAAAATCATCGAATTTAGCAATATTTTGACGTTTATCATCCCCTTTTCCTTAATGTGATTTAAACAAAATATCATCGAATTAGACAATATTTTGCCGTTTTTCTACGTTTTTGTGAATTTTCAGTTCATTGGTATTAATTCATATGTATACGATAAATATGATGCACACACAGAATTCATTAGATAATAACCTTTAATACTTCCTTTTCAATCATTTATTTGTTTATCGTTAAAATACTGAGAAAGATATTGAAAAGGGGAGAAGTTCGGTTTTTATTGCATATATCGACGTTTCAGCCGGAATAGAGCGGTTTTCTAGTACATCTTCCATCGGTAATATAAACGGAAAATCAGGAACATTTTAGTAAATCTAATGAAAACACATTGATTTTTATCATTTGTATTGGAAACAACATTGTCATATGTCTTTTCTTGGATCTAAATAATACGAAATCTCACTCTATGATTCGAAGTTAAAATCCTCAAATATGGTAAAATAGTGACTTTTTTCACGTTTTTCATGTAGTTTGATATTACGTATATATGTTCGTTTTTACCAATATTTCGATACTATTTCATGTATTATCACAATATGTGATTTGGCCTTCAAATCTCAGAATTTCGCATAATATTGCATTTCAAGCAGGTTTTCTTGCATTTTGTTTCGTACGAAAAATCATCGAATTTAGCAATATTTTGACGTTTATCATCCCCTTTTCCTTAATGTGATTTAAACAAAATATCATCGAATTATACAATATTTTGCCGTTTTTCTACGTTTTTGTGAATTTTCAGTTTATTGGTATTAATTCATATATATACGATATATATGATGCACACACATAATTCATTAGATTATAACCTTTAATACTCCCTTTCCATCATTTATTTGTTTCTCGTTTAAATACTGAGTAAGATATTGAAAAGGGGAGAAGTTCGGTTTTTATTGCATATATCGACGTTTCAGCCGGAATAGAGCGGTTTTCTTGTACATCTTCCATCGGTAATATAAACGGAAAATCAGGTACATTTTTGTTTATTCAAATGAAAACTCATTGATTTTTATCATTTGTATTGGAAACAACATTGTCATATGTCTTTTCTTGGATCTAAATAATAGGAAATCTCGCTCTATGATTCGAAGTGAAAATCCTCTAATATGGTAAAATAGTGATTTTTTCATGTTTTTCTTGTAGTTTGATATTACGTATATATATTCGTTTTTACCAATATTTCGATAGTATTTCATGTAGTATCACAATATGTGATTTGGCCTTCAAATCTCAGAATTTCGCATAATATTGCATTTCAAGCAGGTTTTCTTGCAATTTGTTTCGTACGAAAAATCACCGAATTGAGCAGTATTTTGACGTTTATCATCCCCTTTTCCTTAATGTGATTTAAACAAAATATCATCGAATTAGACAATATTTTGCCGTTTTTCTACGTTTTTGTGAATTTTCAGTTTATTGGTATTAATTCATATATATACGATAAATATGATGCACACTCATAATTCATTAGATAATAACCTTTATTACTCCCTTTTCAATCATTTACATGTTTCTCGTTAAAATTCTGAGTAAGATATTGAAAAGGGGAGAAGTTCGGTTTTTATTGCATATATCGACGTTTCAGCCGGAATAGAGCGGTTTTACGTGTACATCTTCCATCGGTAATATAAACGGAAAATCAGGAACATTTTAGTTAATCTAATGAAAACACATTGATTTTTATCATTTGTATTGGAAAAACCATTGTCATATCCCTTTTCATGGATCTAAATAATAGGAAATCTCGCTCTATGATTCAAAGTGAAAATCCTCTAATATGGTAAAATAGTGATTTTTTTCATGTTTTTCATGTAGTTTGATATTACGTATATATGAAAAGGGGAGAAGTTCGGTTTTTATTACATATATCGACGTTTCAGCCAGAATAGAGCGGTTTTACGTGTACATCTTCCATCGGTAATATAAACGAATAATCAGGAACATTATAGTTAATCTAATGAAAACACATTGATTTTTATCATTTGTATTGGAAACAACATTGTCATATGTCTTTTCTTGGATCTAAATAATACGAAATCTCACTCTATGATTCGAAGTTAAAATCCTCAAATATGGTAAAATAGTGACTTTTTTCACGTTTTTCATGTAGTTTGATATTAAGTATATATATTCGTTTTTACAAATATTTCGATACTATTTCATGTATTATCACAATATGTGATTTGGCCTTCAAATCTCAGAATTTCGCATAATATTGCATTTTAAGCAGGTTTTCTTGCATTTTGTTTCGTACGAAAAATCATCGAATTTAGCAATATTTTGACGTTTATCATCCCCTTTTCCTTAATGTGATTTAAACAAAATATCATCGAATTAGACAATATTTTGCCGTTTTTCTACGTTTTTGTGAATTTTCAGTTTATTGGTATTAATTCATATATATACGATAAATATGATGCACACTCATAATTCATTAGATAATAACCTTTAATACTCCCTTTTCAATCATTTACTTGTTTCTCGTTAAAATACTGAGTAAGATATTGAAAAGGGGAGAAGTTCGGTTTTTATTGCATATATCGACGTTTCAGCCGGAATAGAGCGGTTTTACGTGTACATCTTCCATCGGTAATATAAACGAATAATCAGGAACATTATAGTTAATCTAATGAAAACACATTGATTTTTATCATTTGTATTGGAAACAACATTGTCATATGTCTTTTCTTGGATCTAAATAATACGAAATCTCACTCTATGATTCGAAGTTAAAATCCTCAAATATGGTAAAATAGTGACTTTTTTCACGTTTTTCATGTAGTTTGATATTAAGTATATATATTCGTTTTTTACCAATATTTCGATACTATTTCATGTATTATCACAATATGTGATTTGTTCTTCAAATCTCAGAATTTCGCATAATATTGCATTTTAAGCAGGTTTTGTTGGATTTTGTTTCGTACGAAAAATCATCGAATTTAGCAATATTTTGACGTTTATCATCCCCTTTTCCTTAATGTGATTTAAACAAAATATCATCGAATTATACAATATTTTGCCGTTTTTCTACGTTTTTGTGAATTTTCAGTTTATTGGTATTAATTCATATATATACGATATATATGATGCACACACATAATTCATTAGATTATAACCATTAATACTCCCTTTTCAATCATTTATTTGTTTCTCGTTTAAATACTGAGTAAGATATTGAAAAGGGGGAGAAGTTCGGTTTTTATTGCATATATCGACGTTTCAGCCGGATTAGAGCGGTTTTCTTGTACATCTTCCATTGGTAATATAAACGGAAAATCAGGTACATTTTTGTTTATTCAAATGAAAACTCATTGATTTTTATCATTGGAAACATCTTGTATTGGAAACAACATTGTCATACGTCTTTTCTTGGATCTAAATAATACGAAATCTCACTCTATGATTCGAAGTTAAAATCCTCAAATATGGTAAAATAGTGACTTTTTTCACGTTTTTCATGTAGTTTGATATTAAGTATATATATTCGTTTTTACCAATATTTCGATACTATTTCATGTATTATCACAATATGTGATTTGGCCTTCAAATCTCAGAATTTCGCATAATATTGCATTTTAAGCAGGTTTTCTTGCATTTTGTTTCGTACGAAAAATCATCGAATTTAGCAATATTTTGACGTTTATCATCCCCTTTTCCTTAATGTGATTTAAACAAAGTATCATCGAATTTGACAATATTTTGCCGTTTTTCTACTTTTTTGTGAATTTTCAGTTTATTGGTATTAATTCATATATATACGATAAATATGATGCACACACATAATTCATTAGATAATAACCTTTAATACTTACTTTTACTAATACTTTACTTATTTATTTGCTTCTCGTTTAAATACTGAGTAAGATATTGAAAAGGGGAGAAGTTCGGTTTTTATTGCATATATCGACGTTTCAGCCGGAATAGAGCGGTTTTAGTGTACATCTTCCATCGGTAATATAAACGGAAAATGAGGAACATTTTAGTTAATTCTAATGAAAACACATTGATTCTTATCATTTGCATTGGAAACAACATTGTCATATGTCTTTTCTTGGATCTAAATAATACGAAACCTCGCTCTATGATTCGAAGTTAAAATCCTCAAATATGGTAAAATAGTGACTTTTTTCACGTTTTTCATGTAGTTTGATATTAAGTATATATATTCGTTTTTACAAATATTTCGATACTATTTCATGTATTATCACAATATGTGATTTGGCCTTCAAATCTCAGAATTTCGCATAATATTGCATTTTAAGCAGGTTTTCTTGCATTTTGTTTCGTACGAAAAATCATCGAATTTAGCAATATTTTGACGTTTATCATCCCCTTTTCCTTAATGTGATTTAAACAAAATATCATCGAATTAGACAATATTTTGCCGTTTTTCTACGTTTTTGTGAATTTTCAGTTCATTGGTATTAATTCATATGTATACGATAAATATGATGCACACACAGAATTCATTAGATAATAACCTTTAATACTTCCTTTTCAATCATTTATTTGTTTATCGTTAAAATACTGAGAAAGATATTGAAAAGGGGAGAAGTTCGGTTTTTATTGCATATATCGACGTTTCAGCCGGAATAGAGCGGTTTTCTAGTACATCTTCCATCGGTAATATAAACGGAAAATCAGGAACATTTTAGTAAATCTAATGAAAACACATTGATTTTTATCATTTGTATTGGAAACAACATTGTCATATGTCTTTTCTTGGATCTAAATAATACGAAATCTCACTCTATGATTCGAAGTTAAAATCCTCAAATATGGTAAAATAGTGACTTTTTTCACGTTTTTCATGTAGTTTGATATTACGTATATATGTTCGTTTTTACCAATATTTCGATACTATTTCATGTATTATCACAATATGTGATTTGGCCTTCAAATCTCAGAATTTCGCATAATATTGCATTTCAAGCAGGTTTTCTTGCATTTTGTTTCGTACGAAAAATCATCGAATTTAGCAATATTTTGACGTTTATCATCCCCTTTTCCTTAATGTGATTTAAACAAAATATCATCGAATTATACAATATTTTGCCGTTTTTCTACGTTTTTGTGAATTTTCAGTTTATTGGTATTAATTCATATATATACGATATATATGATGCACACACATAATTCATTAGATTATAACCTTTAATACTCCCTTTCCATCATTTATTTGTTTCTCGTTTAAATACTGAGTAAGATATTGAAAAGGGGAGAAGTTCGGTTTTTATTGCATATATCGACGTTTCAGCCGGAATAGAGCGGTTTTCTTGTACATCTTCCATCGGTAATATAAACGGAAAATCAGGTACATTTTTGTTTATTCAAATGAAAACTCATTGATTTTTATCATTTGTATTGGAAACAACATTGTCATATGTCTTTTCTTGGATCTAAATAATAGGAAATCTCGCTCTATGATTCGAAGTGAAAATCCTCTAATATGGTAAAATAGTGATTTTTTCATGTTTTTCTTGTAGTTTGATATTACGTATATATATTCGTTTTTACCAATATTTCGATAGTATTTCATGTAGTATCACAATATGTGATTTGGCCTTCAAATCTCAGAATTTCGCATAATATTGCATTTCAAGCAGGTTTTCTTGCATTTTGTTTCGTACGAAAAATCACCGAATTGAGCAGTATTTTGACGTTTATCATCCCCTTTTCCTTAATGTGATTTAAACAAAATATCATCGAATTAGACAATATTTTGCCGTTTTTCTACGTTTTTGTGAATTTTCAGTTTATTGGTATTAATTCATATATATACGATAAATATGATGCACACTCATAATTCATTAGATAATAACCTTTATTACTCCCTTTTCAATCATTTACATGTTTCTCGTTAAAATTCTGAGTAAGATATTGAAAAGGGGAGAAGTTCGGTTTTTATTGCATATATCGACGTTTCAGCCGGAATAGAGCGGTTTTACGTGTACATCTTCCATCGGTAATATAAACGGAAAATCAGGAACATTTTAGTTAATCTAATGAAAACACATTGATTTTTATCATTTGTATTGGAAAAACCATTGTCATATCCCTTTTCATGGATCTAAATAATAGGAAATCTCGCTCTATGATTCAAAGTGAAAATCCTCTAATATGGTAAAATAGTGATTTTTTTCATGTTTTTCATGTAGTTTGATATTACGTATATATGAAAAGGGGAGAAGTTCGGTTTTTATTACATATATCGACGTTTCAGCCGGAATAGAGCGGTTTTACGTGTACATCTTCCATCGGTAATATAAACGAATAATCAGGAACATTATAGTTAATCTAATGAAAACACATTGATTTTTATCATTTGTATTGGAAACAACATTGTCATATGTCTTTTCTTGGATCTAAATAATACGAAATCTCACTCTATGATTCGAAGTTAAAATCCTCAAATATGGTAAAATAGTGACTTTTTTCACGTTTTTCATGTAGTTTGATATTAAGTATATATATTCGTTTTTACAAATATTTCGATACTATTTCATGTATTATCACAATATGTGATTTGGCCTTCAAATCTCAGAATTTCGCATAATATTGCATTTTAAGCAGGTTTTCTTGCATTTTGTTTCGTACGAAAAATCATCGAATTTAGCAATATTTTGACGTTTATCATCCCCTTTTCCTTAATGTGATTTAAACAAAATATCATCGAATTAGACAATATTTTGCCGTTTTTCTACGTTTTTGTGAATTTTCAGTTTATTGGTATTAATTCATATATATACGATAAATATGATGCACACTCATAATTCATTAGATAATAACCTTTAATACTCCCTTTTCAATCATTTACTTGTTTCTCGTTAAAATACTGAGTAAGATATTGAAAAGGGGAGAAGTTCGGTTTTTATTGCATATATCGACGTTTCAGCCGGAATAGAGCGGTTTTACGTGTACATCTTCCATCGGTAATATAAACGAATAATCAGGAACATTATAGTTAATCTAATGAAAACACATTGATTTTTATCATTTGTATTGGAAACAACATTGTCATATGTCTTTTCTTGGATCTAAATAATACGAAATCTCACTCTATGATTCGAAGTTAAAATCCTCAAATATGGTAAAATAGTGACTTTTTTCACGTTTTTCATGTAGTTTGATATTAAGTATATATATTCGTTTTTACCAATATTTCGATACTATTTCATGTATTATCACAATATGTGATTTGGCCTTCAAATCTCAGAATTTCGCATAATATTGCATTTTAAGCAGGTTTTCTTGCATTTTGTTTCGTACGAAAAATCATCGAATTTAGCAATATTTTGACGTTTATCATCCCCTTTTCCTTAATGTGATTTAAACAAAATATCATCGAATTAGACAATATTTTGCCGTTTTTCTACGTTTTTGTGAATTTTCAGTTTATTGGTATTAATTCATATATATACGATAAATATGATGCACACTCATAATTCATTAGATAATAACCTTTAATACTCCCTTTTCAATCATTTACTTGTTTCTCGTTAAAATACTGAGTAAGATATTGAAAAGGGGAGAAGTTCGGTTTTTATTGCATATATCGACGTTTCAGCCGGAATAGAGCGGTTTTACGTGTACATCTTCCATCGGTAATATAAACGAATAATCAGGAACATTATAGTTAATCTAATGAAAACACATTGATTTTTATCATTTGTATTGGAAACAACATTGTCATATGTCTTTTCGTGGATCTAAATAATACGAAATCTCACTCTATGATTCGAAGTTAAAATCCTCAAATATGGTAAAATAGTGACTTTTTTCACGTTTTTCATGTAGTTTGATATTAAGTATATATATTCGTTTTTACCAATATTTCGATACTATTTCATGTATTATCACAATATGTGATTTGGCCTTCAAATCTCAGAATTTCGCATAATATTGCATTTTAAGCAGGTTTTCTTGCATTTTGTTTCGTACGAAAAATCATCGAATTTAGCAATATTTTGACGTTTATCATCCCCTTTTCCTTAATGTGATTTAAACAAAATATCATCGAATTAGACAATATTTTGCCGTTTTTCTACGTTTTTGTGAATTTTCAGTTTATTGGTATTAATTCATATATATACGATAAATATGATGCACACTCATAATTCATTAGATAATAACCTTTAATACTCCCTTTTCAATCATTTACTTGTTTCTCGTTAAAATACTGAGTAAGATATTGAAAAGGGGAGAAGTTCGGTTTTTATTGCATATATCGACGTTTCAGCCGGAATAGAGCGGTTTTACGTGTACATCTTCCATCGGTAATATAAACGAATAATCAGGAACATTATAGTTAATCTAATGAAAACACATTGATTTTTATCATTTGTATTGGAAACAACATTGTCATATGTCTTTTCTTGGATCTAAATAATACGAAATCTCACTCTATGATTCGAAGTTAAAATCCTCAAATATGGTAAAATAGTGACTTTTTTCACGTTTTTCATGTAGTTTGATATTAAGTATATATATTCGTTTTTACCAATATTTCGATACTATTTCATGTATTATCACAATATGTGATTTGGCCTTCAAATCTCAGAATTTCGCATAATATTGCATTTTAAGCAGGTTTTCTTGCATTTTGTTTCGTACGAAAAATCATCGAATTTAGCAATATTTTGACGTTTATCATCCCCTTTTCCTTAATGTGATTTAAACAAAATATCATCGAATTAGACAATATTTTGCCGTTTTTCTACGTTTTTGTGAATTTTCAGTTTATTGGTATTAATTCATATATATACGATAAATATGATGCACACTCATAATTCATTAGATAATAAACTTTAATACTCCCTTTTCAATCATTTACTTGTTTCTCGTTAAAATACTGAGTAAGATATTGAAAAGGGGAGAAGTTCGGTTTTTATTGCATATATCGACGTTTCAGCCGGAATAGAGCGGTTTTACGTGTACATCTTCCATCGGTAATATAAACGAATAATCAGGAACATTATAGTTAATCTAATGAAAACACATTGATTTTTATCATTTGTATTGGAAACAACATTGTCATATGTCTTTTCGTGGATCTAAATAATACGAAATCTCACTCTATGATTCGAAGTTAAAATCCTCAAATATGGTAAAATAGTGACTTTTTTCACGTTTTTCATGTAGTTTGATATTAAGTATATATATTCGTTTTTACCAATATTTCGATACTATTTCATGTATTATCACAATATGTGATTTGGCCTTCAAATCTCAGAATTTCGCATAATATTGCATTTTAAGCAGGTTTTCTTGCATTTTGTTTCGTACGAAAAATCATCGAATTTAGCAATATTTTGACGTTTATCATCCCCTTTTCCTTAATGTGATTTAAACAAAATATCATCGAATTAGACAATATTTTGCCGTTTTTCTACGTTTTTGTGAATTTTCAGTTTATTGGTATTAATTCATATATATACGATAAATATGATGCACACACATAATTCATTAGATAATAACCTTTAATACTTACTTTTACTAATACTTTACTTATTTATTTGTTTCTCGTTTAAATACTGAGTAAGATATTGAAAAGGGGAGAAGTTCGGTTTTTATTGCATATATCGACGTTTCAGCCGGAATAGAGCGGTTTTCTTGTACATCTTCCATCGGTAATATAAACGGAAAATGAGGAACATTTTAGTTAATTCTAATGAAACATTGATTCTTATCATTTGCATTGGAAACAACATTGTCATATGTCTTTTCTTGGATCTAAATAATACGAAACCTCGCTCTATGATTCGAAGTTAAAATCCTCAAATTTGGTAAAATAGTGACTTTTTTCAGGTTTTTCGTGTTGTTTGATATTACGTATATATATTCGTTTTTACCAATATTTCGATAGTATTTCATGTAGTATCACAATATGTGATTTGGCCTTCAAATCTCAGAATTTCGCATAATATTGCATTTCAAGCAGGTTTTCTTGCATTTTGTTTCGTACGAAAAATCACCGAATTTAGCAGTATTTTGACGTTTATCATCCCCTTTTCCTTAATGTGATTTAAACAAAATATCATCGAATTAGACAATATTTTGCAGTTTTTCTACGTTTTTGTGAATTTTCAGTTTATTGGTATTAATTCATATATATACGATATATATGATGCACACACATAATTCATTAGATTATAACCTTTAATACTCCCTTTTCCATCATTTATTTGTTTCTCGTTTAAATACTGAGTAAGATATTGAAAAGGGGAGAAGTTCGGTTTTTATTGCATATATCGACGTTTCAGCCGGAATAGAGCGGTTTTCTTGTACATCTTCCATCGGTAATATAAACGGAAAATCAGGTACATTTTTGTTTATTCAAATGAAAACTCATTGATTTTTATCATTTGTATTGGAAACAACATTGTCATATGTCTTTTCTTGGATCTAAATAATAGGAAATCTCGCTCTATGATTCGAAGTGAAAATCCTCTAATATGGTAAAATAGTGATTTTTTCATGTTTTTCTTGTAGTTTGATATTACGTATATATATTCGTTTTTAGCAATATTTCGATAGTATTTCATGTAGTATCACAATATGTGATTTGGCCTTCAAATCTCAGAATTTCGCATAATATTGCATTTCAAGCAGGTTTTCTTGCATTTTGTTTCGTACGAAAAATCACCGAATTTAGCAGTATTTTGACGTTTATCATCCCCTTTTCCTTAATGTGATTTAAACAAAATATCATCGAATTAGACAATATTTTGCCGTTTTTCTACGTTTTTGTGAATTTTCAGTTTATTGGTATTAATTCATATATATACGATAAATATGATGCACACTCATAATTCATTAGATAATAACCTTTAATACTCCCTTTTCAATCATTTACATGTTTCTCGTTAAAATTCTGAGTAAGATATTGAAAAGGGGAGAAGTTCGGTTTTTATTGCATATATCGACGTTTCAGCCGGAATAGAGCGGTTTTACGTGTACATCTTCCATCGGTAATATAAACGGAAAATCAGGAACATTTTAGTTAATCTAATGAAAACACATTGATTTTTATCATTTGTATTGGAAAAACCATTGTCATATCCCTTTTCATGGATCTAAATAATAGGAAATCTCGCTCTATGATTCAAAGTGAAAATCCTCTAATATGGTAAAATAGTGATTTTTTTCATGTTTTTCATGTAGTTTGATATTACGTATATATATTCGTTTTTACCAATATTTCGATACTATTTCATGTATTATCACAATATGTGATTTGGCCTTCAAATCTCAGAATTTCGCATAATATTGCATTTTAAGCAGGTTTTCTTGCATTTTGTTTCGTACGAAAAATCATCGAATTTAGCAATATTTTGACGTTTATCATCCCCTTTTCCTTAATGTGATTTAAACAAAGTATCATCGAATTAGACAATATTTTGCCGTTTTTCTACGTTTTTGTGAATTTTCAGTTTATTGGTATTAATTCATATATATACAATAAATATGATGCACACACATAATTCATTAGATAATAACTTTTAATACTTACTTTTACTAATACTTTACTTATTTATTTGTTTCTCGTTTAAATACTGAGTAAGATATTGAAAAGGGGAGAAGTTCGGTTTTTATTGCATATATCGACGTTTCAGCCGGAATAGAGCGGTTTTAGTGTACATCTTCCATCGGTAATATAAACGGAAAATGAGGAACATTTTAGTTAATTCTAATGAAAACACATTGATTCTTATCATTTGCATTGGAAACAACATTGTCATATGTCTTTTCTTGGATCTAAATAATACGAAACCTCGCTCTATGATTCGAAGTTAAAATCCTCAAATATGGTAAAATAGTGACTTTTTTCACGTTTTTCATGTAGTTTGATATTAAGTATATATATTCGTTTTTACAAATATTTCGATACTATTTCATGTATTATCACAATATGTGATTTGGCCTTCAAATCTCAGAATTTCGCATAATATTGCATTTTAAGCAGGTTTTCTTGCATTTTGTTTCGTACGAAAAATCATCGAATTTAGCAATATTTTGACGTTTATCATCCCCTTTTCCTTAATGTGATTTAAACAAAATATCATCGAATTAGACAATATTTTGCCGTTTTTCTACGTTTTTGTGAATTTTCAGTTTATTGGTATTAATTCATATATATACGATAAATATGATGCACACTCATAATTCATTAGATAATAACCTTTAATACTCCCTTTTCAATCATTTACATGTTTCTCGTTAAAATTCTGAGTAAGATATTGAAAAGGGGAGAAGTTCGGTTTTTATTGCATATATCGACGTTTCAGCCGGAATAGAGCGGTTTTACGTGTACATCTTCCATCGGTAATATAAACGGAAAATCAGGAACATTTTAGTTAATCTAATGAAAACACATTGATTTTTATCATTTGTATTGGAAAAACCATTGTCATATCCCTTTTCATGGATCTAAATAATAGGAAATCTCGCTCTATGATTCAAAGTGAAAATCCTCTAATATGGTAAAATAGTGATTTTTTTCATGTTTTTCATGTAGTTTGATATTACGTATATATATTCGTTTTTACCAATATTTCGATACTATTTCATGTAGTATCACAATATGTGATTTGTTCTTCAAATCTCAGAATTTCGCATAATATTGCATTTTAAGCAGGTTTTGTTGGATTTTGTTTCGTACGAAAAATCATCGAATTTAGCAATATTTTGACGTGTATCATCCCCTTTTCCTTAATGTGATTTAAACAAAATATCATCGAATTATACAATATTTTGCCGTTTTTCTACGTTTTTGTGAATTTTCAGTTTATTGGTATTAATTCATATATATACGATAAATATGATGCACACACATAATTCATTAGATTATAACCATTAATACTCCCTTTTCAATCATTTATTTGTTTCTCGTTTAAATACTGAGTAAGATATTGAAAAGGGGAGAAGTTCGGTTTTTATTGCATATATCGACGTTTCAGCCGGATTAGAGCGGTTTTCTTGTACATCTTCCATTGGTAATATAAACGGAAAATCAGGTACATTTTTGTTTATTCAAATGAAAACATATTGATTTTTATCATTGGAAACAACTTGTATTGGAAACAACATTGTCATACGTCTTTTCTTGGATCTAAATAATACGAAATCTCACTCTATGATTCGAAGTTAAAATCCTCAAATATGGTAAAATAGTGACTTTTTTCACGTTTTTCATGTAGTTTGATATTAAGTATATATATTCGTTTTTACCAATATTTCGATACTATTTCATGTATTATCACAATATGTGATTTGGCCTTCAAATCTCAGAATTTCGCATAATATTGCATTTTAAGCAGGTTTTCTTGCATTTTGTTTCGTACGAAAAATCATCGAATTTAGCAATATTTTGACGTTTATCATCCCCTTTTCCTTAATGTGATTTAAACAAAGTATCATCGAATTAGACAATATTTTGCCGTTTTTCTACGTTTTTGTGAATTTTCAGTTTATTGGTATTAATTCATATATATACAATAAATATGATGCACACACATAATTCATTAGATAATAACCTTTAATACTTACTTTTACTAATACTTTACTTATTTATTTGTTTCTCGTTTAAATACTGAGTAAGATATTGAAAAGGGGAGAAGTTCGGTTTTTATTGCATATATCGACGTTTCAGCCGGAATAGAGCGGTTTTAGTGTACATCTTCCATCGGTAATATAAACGGAAAATGAGGAACATTTTAGTTAATTCTAATGAAAACACATTGATTCTTATCATTTGCATTGGAAACAACATTGTCATATGTCTTTTCTTGGATCTAAATAATACGAAACCTCGCTCTATGATTCGAAGTTAAAATCCTCAAATATGGTAAAATAGTGACTTTTTTCACGTTTTTCATGTAGTTTGATATTAAGTATATATATTCGTTTTTACAAATATTTCGATACTATTTCATGTATTATCACAATATGTGATTTGGCCTTCAAATCTCAGAATTTCGCATAATATTGCATTTTAAGCAGGTTTTCTTGCATTTTGTTTCGTACGAAAAATCATCGAATTTAGCAATATTTTGACGTTTATCATCCCCTTTTCCTTAATGTGATTTAAACAAAATATCATCGAATTAGACAATATTTTGCCGTTTTTCTACGTTTTTGTGAATTTTCAGTTTATTGGTATTAATTCATATATATACGATAAATATGATGCACACTCATAATTCATTAGATAATAACCTTTAATACTCCCTTTTCAATCATTTACTTGTTTCTCGTTAAAATACTGAGTAAGATATTGAAAAGGGGAGAAGTTCGGTTTTTATTGCATATATCGACGTTTCAGCCGGAATAGAGCGGTTTTACGTGTACATCTTCCATCGGTAAAATAAACGGAAAATGAGAAACATTTTAGTTAATTCTAATGAAAACACATTGATTCTTATCATTTGCATTGGAAACAACATTGTCATATGTCTTTTCTTGGATCTAAATAATACGAAACCTCGCTCTATGATTCGAAGTTAAAATCCTCAAATATGGTAAAATAGTGACTTTTTTCACGTTTTTCATGTAGTTTGATATTAGGTATATATATTCGTTTTTACAAATATTTCGATACTATTTCATGTATTATCACAATATGTGATTTGGCCTTCAAATCTCAGAATTTCGCATAATATTGCATTTTAAGCAGGTTTTCTTGCATTTTGTTTCGTACGAAAAATCATCGAATTTAGCAATATTTTGACGTTTATCATCCCCTTTTCCTTAATGTGATTTAAACAAAATATCATCGAATTAGACAATATTTTGCCGTTTTTCTACGTTTTTGTGAATTTTCAGTTCATTGGTATTAATTCATATATATACGATAAATATGATGCACACACAGAATTCATTAGATAATAACCTTTAATACTTCCTTTTCAATCATTTATTTGTTTATCGTTAAAATACTGAGAAAGATATTGAAAAGGGGAGAAGTTCGGTTTTTATTGCATATATCGACGTTTCAGCCGGAATAGAGCGGTTTTCTAGTACATCTTCCATCGGTAAAATAAACGGAAAATCAGGAACATTTTAGTAAATCTAATGAAAACACATTGATTTTTATCATTTGTATTGGAAACAACATTGTCATGTCTTTTCTTGGATCTAAATAATACGAAATCTCACTCTATGATTCGAAGTTAAAATCCTCAAATATGGTAAAATAGTGACTTTTTTCATGTTTTTTATGTAGTTTGATATTACGTATATATATTCGTTTTTACCAATATTTCGATACTATTTCATGTAGTATCACAATATGTGATTTGTTCTTCAAATCTCAGAATTTCGCATAATATTGCATTTTAAGCAGGTTTTGTTGGATTTTGTTTCGTACGAAAAATCATCGAATTTAGCAATATTTTGACGTTTATCATCCCCTTTTCCTTAATGATTTAAACAAAATATCATCGAATTATACAATATTTTGCCGTTTTTCTACGTTTTTGTGAATTTTCAGTTTATTGGTATTAATTCATATATATACGATATATATGATGCACACACATAATTCATTAGATTATAACCATTAATACTCCCTTTTCAATCATTTATTTGTTTCTCGTTTAAATACTGAGTAAGATATTGAAAAGGGGGAGAAGTTCGGTTTTTATTGCATATATCGACGTTTCAGCCGGATTAGAGCGGTTTTCTTGTACATCTTCCATTGGTAATATAAACGGAAAATCAGGTACATTTTTGTTTATTCAAATGAAAACTCATTGATTTTTATCATTGGAAACAACTTGTATTGGAAACAACATTGTCATACGTCTTTTCTTGGATCTAAATAATACGAAATCTCACTCTATGATTCGAAGTTAAAATCCTCAAATATGGTAAAATAGTGACTTTTTTCACGTTTTTCATGTAGTTTGATATTAAGTATATATATTCGTTTTTACCAATATTTCGATACTATTTCATGTATTATCACAATATGTGATTTGGCCTTCAAATCTCAGAATTTCGCATAATATTGCATTTTAAGCAGGTTTTCTTGCATTTTGTTTCGTACGAAAAATCATCGAATTTAGCAATATTTTGACGTTTATCATCCCCTTTTCCTTAATGTGATTTAAACAAAGTATCATCGAATTTGACAATATTTTGCCGTTTTTCTACTTTTTTGTGAATTTTCAGTTTATTGGTATTAATTCATATATATACGATAAATATGATGCACACACATAATTCATTAGATAATAACCTTTAATACTTACTTTTACTAATACTTTACTTATTTATTTGCTTCTCGTTTAAATACTGAGTAAGATATTGAAAAGGGGAGAAGTTCGGTTTTTATTGCATATATCGACGTTTCAGCCGGAATAGAGCGGTTTTAGTGTACATCTTCCATCGGTAATATAAACGGAAAATGAGGAACATTTTAGTTAATTCTAATGAAAACACATTGATTCTTATCATTTGCATTGGAAACAACATTGTCATATGTCTTTTCTTGGATCTAAATAATACGAAACCTCGCTCTATGATTCGAAGTTAAAATCCTCATATATGGTAAAATAGTGACTTTTTTCACGTTTTTCATGTAGTTTGATATTAAGTATATATATTCGTTTTTACAAATATTTCGATACTATTTCATGTATTATCACAATATGTGATTTGGCCTTCAAATCTCAGAATTTCGCATAATATTGCATTTTAAGCAGGTTTTCTTGCATTTTGTTTCGTACGAAAAATCATCGAATTTAGCAATATTTTGACGTTTATCATCCCCTTTTCCTTAATGTGATTTAAACAAAATATCATCGAATTAGACAATATTTTGCCGTTTTTCTACGTTTTTGTGAATTTTCAGTTCATTGGTATTAATTCATATGTATACGATAAATATGATGCACACACAGAATTCATTAGATAATAACCTTTAATACTTCCTTTTCAATCATTTATTTGTTTATCGTTAAAATACTGAGAAAGATATTGAAAAGGGGAGAAGTTCGGTTTTTATTGCATATATCGACGTTTCAGCCGGAATAGAGCGGTTTTCTAGTACATCTTCCATCGGTAATATAAACGGAAAATCAGGAACATTTTAGTAAATCTAATGAAAACACATTGATTTTTATCATTTGTATTGGAAACAACATTGTCATATGTCTTTTCTTGGATCTAAATAATACGAAATCTCACTCTATGATTCGAAGTTAAAATCCTCAAATATGGTAAAATAGTGACTTTTTTCACGTTTTTCATGTAGTTTGATATTACGTATATATGTTCGTTTTTACCAATATTTCGATACTATTTCATGTATTATCACAATATGTGATTTGGCCTTCAAATCTCAGAATTTCGCATAATATTGCATTTCAAGCAGGTTTTCTTGCATTTTGTTTCGTACGAAAAATCATCGAATTTAGCAATATTTTGACGTTTATCATCCCCTTTTCCTTAATGTGATTTAAACAAAATATCATCGAATTATACAATATTTTGCCGTTTTTCTACGTTTTTGTGAATTTTCAGTTTATTGGTATTAATTCATATATATACGATATATATGATGCACACACATAATTCATTAGATTATAACCTTTAATACTCCCTTTCCATCATTTATTTGTTTCTCGTTTAAATACTGAGTAAGATATTGAAAAGGGGAGAAGTTCGGTTTTTATTGCATATATCGACGTTTCAGCCGGAATAGAGCGGTTTTCTTGTACATCTTCCATCGGTAATATAAACGGAAAATCAGGTACATTTTTGTTTATTCAAATGAAAACTCATTGATTTTTATCATTTGTATTGGAAACAACATTGTCATATGTCTTTTCTTGGATCTAAATAATAGGAAATCTCGCTCTATGATTCGAAGTGAAAATCCTCTAATATGGTAAAATAGTGATTTTTTCATGTTTTTCTTGTAGTTTGATATTACGTATATATATTCGTTTTTACCAATATTTCGATAGTATTTCATGTAGTATCACAATATGTGATTTGGCCTTCAAATCTCAGAATTTCGCATAATATTGCATTTCAAGCAGGTTTTCTTGCATTTTGTTTCGTACGAAAAATCACCGAATTGAGCAGTATTTTGACGTTTATCATCCCCTTTTCCTTAATGTGATTTAAACAAAATATCATCGAATTAGACAATATTTTGCCGTTTTTCTACGTTTTTGTGAATTTTCAGTTTATTGGTATTAATTCATATATATACGATAAATATGATGCACACTCATAATTCATTAGATAATAACCTTTATTACTCCCTTTTCAATCATTTACATGTTTCTCGTTAAAATTCTGAGTAAGATATTGAAAAGGGGAGAAGTTCGGTTTTTATTGCATATATCGACGTTTCAGCCGGAATAGAGCGGTTTTACGTGTACATCTTCCATCGGTAATATAAACGGAAAATCAGGAACATTTTAGTTAATCTAATGAAAACACATTGATTTTTATCATTTGTATTGGAAAAACCATTGTCATATCCCTTTTCATGGATCTAAATAATAGGAAATCTCGCTCTATGATTCAAAGTGAAAATCCTCTAATATGGTAAAATAGTGATTTTTTTCATGTTTTTCATGTAGTTTGATATTACGTATATATGAAAAGGGGAGAAGTTCGGTTTTTATTACATATATCGACGTTTCAGCCGGAATAGAGCGGTTTTACGTGTACATCTTCCATCGGTAATATAAACGAATAATCAGGAACATTATAGTTAATCTAATGAAAACACATTGATTTTTATCATTTGTATTGGAAACAACATTGTCATATGTCTTTTCTTGGATCTAAATAATACGAAATCTCACTCTATGATTCGAAGTTAAAATCCTCAAATATGGTAAAATAGTGACTTTTTTCACGTTTTTCATGTAGTTTGATATTAAGTATATATATTCGTTTTTACAAATATTTCGATACTATTTCATGTATTATCACAATATGTGATTTGGCCTTCAAATCTCAGAATTTCGCATAATATTGCATTTTAAGCAGGTTTTCTTGCATTTTGTTTCGTACGAAA
The DNA here is from genome assembly GCF_040958095.1 of Procambarus clarkii. NCBI lineage: Eukaryota > Metazoa > Arthropoda > Malacostraca > Decapoda > Cambaridae > Procambarus > Procambarus clarkii. The sequence goes on along the minus strand of NC_091186.1, from coordinate 42,510,853 downwards.
AATCATCGAATTTAGCAATATTTTGACGTTTATCATCCCCTTTTCCTTAATGTGATTTAAACAAAATATCATCGAATTAGACAATATTTTGCCGTTTTTCTACGTTTTTGTGAATTTTCAGTTTATTGGTATTAATTCATATATATACGATAAATATGATGCACACTCATAATTCATTAGATAATAACCTTTAATACTCCCTTTTCAATCATTTACTTGTTTCTCGTTAAAATACTGAGTAAGATATTGAAAAGGGGAGAAGTTCGGTTTTTATTGCATATATCGACGTTTCAGCCGGAATAGAGCGGTTTTACGTGTACATCTTCCATCGGTAAAATAAACGGAAAATGAGAAACATTTTAGTTAATTCTAATGAAAACACATTGATTCTTATCATTTGCATTGGAAACAACATTGTCATATGTCTTTTCTTGGATCTAAATAATACGAAACCTCGCTCTATGATTCGAAGTTAAAATCCTCAAATATGGTAAAATAGTGACTTTTTTCACGTTTTTCATGTAGTTTGATATTAGGTATATATATTCGTTTTTACAAATATTTCGATACTATTTCATGTATTATCACAATATGTGATTTGGCCTTCAAATCTCAGAATTTCGCATAATATTGCATTTTAAGCAGGTTTTCTTGCATTTTGTTTCGTACGAAAAATCATCGAATTTAGCAATATTTTGACGTTTATCATCCCCTTTTCCTTAATGTGATTTAAACAAAATATCATCGAATTAGACAATATTTTGCCGTTTTTCTACGTTTTTGTGAATTTTCAGTTCATTGGTATTAATTCATATATATACGATAAATATGATGCACACACAGAATTCATTAGATAATAACCTTTAATACTTCCTTTTCAATCATTTATTTGTTTATCGTTAAAATACTGAGAAAGATATTGCAAAGGGGAGAAGTTCGGTTTTTATTGCATATATCGACGTTTCAGCCGGAATAGAGCGGTTTTCTAGTACATCTTCCATCGGTAATATAAACGGAAAATCAGGAACATTTTAGTAAATCTAATGAAAACACATTGATTTTTATCATTTGTATTGGAAACAACATTGTCATATGTCTTTTCTTGGATCTAAATAATACGAAATCTCACTCTATGATTCGAAGTTAAAATCCTCAAATATGGTAAAATAGTGACTTTTTTCACGTTTTTCATGTAGTTTGATATTACGTATATATGTTCGTTTTTACCAATATTTCGATACTATTTCATGTATTATCACAATATGTGATTTGGCCTTCAAATCTCAGAATTTCGCATAATATTGCATTTCAAGCAGGTTTTCTTGCATTTTGTTTCGTACGAAAAATCATCGAATTTAGCAATATTTTGACGTTTATCATCCCCTTTTCCTTAATGTGATTTAAACAAAATATCATCGAATTATACAATATTTTGCCGTTTTTCTACGTTTTTGTGAATTTTCAGTTTATTGGTATTAATTCATATATATACGATATATATGATGCACACACATAATTCATTAGATTATAACCTTTAATACTCCCTTTCCATCATTTATTTGTTTCTCGTTTAAATACTGAGTAAGATATTGAAAAGGGGAGAAGTTCGGTTTTTATTGCATATATCGACGTTTCAGCCGGAATAGAGCGGTTTTCTTGTACATCTTCCATCGGTAATATAAACGGAAAATCAGGTACATTTTTGTTTATTCAAATGAAAACTCATTGATTTTTATCATTTGTATTGGAAACAACATTGTCATATGTCTTTTCTTGGATCTAAATAATAGGAAATCTCGCTCTATGATTCGAAGTGAAAATCCTCTAATATGGTAAAATAGTGATTTTTTCATGTTTTTCTTGTAGTTTGATATTACGTATATATATTCGTTTTTACCAATATTTCGATAGTATTTCATGTAGTATCACAATATGTGATTTGGCCTTCAAATCTCAGAATTTCGCATAATATTGCATTTCAAGCAGGTTTTCTTGCATTTTGTTTCGTACGAAAAATCACCGAATTGAGCAGTATTTTGACGTTTATCATCCCCTTTTCCTTAATGTGATTTAAACAAAATATCATCGAATTAGACAATATTTTGCCGTTTTTCTACGTTTTTGTGAATTTTCAGTTTATTGGTATTAATTCATATATATACGATAAATATGATGCACACTCATAATTCATTAGATAATAACCTTTATTACTCCCTTTTCAATCATTTACATGTTTCTCGTTAAAATTCTGAGTAAGATATTGAAAAGGGGAGAAGTTCGGTTTTTATTGCATATATCGACGTTTCAGCCGGAATAGAGCGGTTTTACGTGTACATCTTCCATCGGTAATATAAACGGAAAATCAGGAACATTTTAGTTAATCTAATGAAAACACATTGATTTTTATCATTTGTATTGGAAAAACCATTGTCATATCCCTTTTCATGGATCTAAATAATAGGAAATCTCGCTCTATGATTCAAAGTGAAAATCCTCTAATATGGTAAAATAGTGATTTTTTTCATGTTTTTCATGTAGTTTGATATTACGTATATATGAAAAGGGGAGAAGTTCGGTTTTTATTACATATATCGACGTTTCAGCCGGAATAGAGCGGTTTTACGTGTACATCTTCCATCGGTAATATAAACGAATAATCAGGAACATTATAGTTAATCTAATGAAAACACATTGATTTTTATCATTTGTATTGGAAACAACATTGTCATATGTCTTTTCTTGGATCTAAATAATACGAAATCTCACTCTATGATTCGAAGTTAAAATCCTCAAATATGGTAAAATAGTGACTTTTTTCACGTTTTTCATGTAGTTTGATATTAAGTATATATATTCGTTTTTACAAATATTTCGATACTATTTCATGTATTATCACAATATGTGATTTGGCCTTCAAATCTCAGAATTTCGCATAATATTGCATTTTAAGCAGGTTTTCTTGCATTTTGTTTCGTACGAAAAATCATCGAATTTAGCAATATTTTGACGTTTATCATCCCCTTTTCCTTAATGTGATTTAAACAAAATATCATCGAATTAGACAATATTTTGCCGTTTTTCTACGTTTTTGTGAATTTTCAGTTTATTGGTATTAATTCATATATATACGATAAATATGATGCACACTCATAATTCATTAGATAATAACCTTTAATACTCCCTTTTCAATCATTTACTTGTTTCTCGTTAAAATACTGAGTAAGATATTGAAAAGGGGAGAAGTTCGGTTTTTATTGCATATATCGACGTTTCAGCCGGAATAGAGCGGTTTTACGTGTACATCTTCCATCGGTAATATAAACGAATAATCAGGAACATTATAGTTAATCTAATGAAAACACATTGATTTTTATCATTTGTATTGGAAACAACATTGTCATATGTCTTTTCTTGGATCTAAATAATACGAAATCTCACTCTATGATTCGAAGTTAAAATCCTCAAATATGGTAAAATAGTGACTTTTTTCACGTTTTTCATGTAGTTTGATATTAAGTATATATATTCGTTTTTACCAATATTTCGATACTATTTCATGTATTATCACAATATGTGATTTGGCCTTCAAATCTCAGAATTTCGCATAATATTGCATTTTAAGCAGGTTTTCTTGCATTTTGTTTCGTACGAAAAATCATCGAATTTAGCAATATTTTGACGTTTATCATCCCCTTTTCCTTAATGTGATTTAAACAAAATATCATCGAATTAGACAATATTTTGCCGTTTTTCTACGTTTTTGTGAATTTTCAGTTTATTGGTATTAATTCATATATATACGATAAATATGATGCACACTCATAATTCATTAGATAATAACCTTTAATACTCCCTTTTCAATCATTTACTTGTTTCTCGTTAAAATACTGAGTAAGATATTGAAAAGGGGAGAAGTTCGGTTTTTATTGCATATATCGACGTTTCAGCCGGAATAGAGCGGTTTTACGTGTACATCTTCCATCGGTAATATAAACGAATAATCAGGAACATTATAGTTAATCTAATGAAAACACATTGATTTTTATCATTTGTATTGGAAACAACATTGTCATATGTCTTTTCGTGGATCTAAATAATACGAAATCTCACTCTATGATTCGAAGTTAAAATCCTCAAATATGGTAAAATAGTGACTTTTTTCACGTTTTTCATGTAGTTTGATATTAAGTATATATATTCGTTTTTACCAATATTTCGATACTATTTCATGTATTATCACAATATGTGATTTGGCCTTCAAATCTCAGAATTTCGCATAATATTGCATTTTAAGCAGGTTTTCTTGCATTTTGTTTCGTACGAAAAATCATCGAATTTAGCAATATTTTGACGTTTATCATCCCCTTTTCCTTAATGTGATTTAAACAAAATATCATCGAATTAGACAATATTTTGCCGTTTTTCTACGTTTTTGTGAATTTTCAGTTTATTGGTATTAATTCATATATATACGATAAATATAATGCACACTCATAATTCATTAGATAATAACCTTTAATACTCCCTTTTCAATCATTTACTTGTTTCTCGTTAAAATACTGAGTAAGATATTGAAAAGGGGAGAAGTTCGGTTTTTATTGCATATATCGACGTTTCAGCCGGAATAGAGCGGTTTTACGTGTACATCTTCCATCGGTAATATAAACGAATAATCAGGAACATTATAGTTAATCTAATGAAAACACATTGATTTTTATCATTTGTATTGGAAACAACATTGTCATATGTCTTTTCTTGGATCTAAATAATACGAAATCTCACTCTATGATTCGAAGTTAAAATCCTCAAATATGGTAAAATAGTGACTTTTTTCACGTTTTTCATGTAGTTTGATATTAAGTATATATATTCGTTTTTACCAATATTTCGATACTATTTCATGTATTATCACAATATGTGATTTGGCCTTCAAATCTCAGAATTTCGCATAATATTGCATTTTAAGCAGGTTTTCTTGCATTTTGTTTCGTACGAAAAATCATCGAATTTAGCAATATTTTGACGTTTATCATCCCCTTTTCCTTAATGTGATTTAAACAAAATATCATCGAATTAGACAATATTTTGCCGTTTTTCTACGTTTTTGTGAATTTTCAGTTTATTGGTATTAATTCATATATATACGATAAATATGATGCACACTCATAATTCATTAGATAATAACCTTTAATACTCCCTTTTCAATCATTTACTTGTTTCTCGTTAAAATACTGAGTAAGATATTGAAAAGGGGAGAAGTTCGGTTTTTATTGCATATATCGACGTTTCAGCCGGAATAGAGCGGTTTTACGTGTACATCTTCCATCGGTAATATAAACGAATAATCAGGAACATTATAGTTAATCTAATGAAAACACATTGATTTTTATCATTTGTATTGGAAACAACATTGTCATATGTCTTTTCTTGGATCTAAATAATACGAAATCTCACTCTATGATTCGAAGTTAAAATCCTCAAATATGGTAAAATAGTGACTTTTTTCACGTTTTTCATGTAGTTTGATATTAAGTATATATATTCGTTTTTACCAATATTTCGATACTATTTCATGTATTATCACAATATGTGATTTGGCCTTCAAATCTCAGAATTTCGCATAATATTGCATTTTAAGCAGGTTTTCTTGCATTTTGTTTCGTACGAAAAATCATCGAATTTAGCAATATTTTGACGTTTATCATCCCCTTTTCCTTAATGTGATTTAAACAAAATATCATCGAATTAGACAATATTTTGCCGTTTTTCTACGTTTTTGTGAATTTTCAGTTTATTGGTATTAATTCATATATATACGATAAATATGATGCACACTCATAATTCATTAGATAATAACCTTTAATACTCCCTTTTCAATCATTTACTTGTTTCTCGTTAAAATACTGAGTAAGATATTGAAAAGGGGAGAAGTTCGGTTTTTATTGCATATATCGACGTTTCAGCCGGAATAGAGCGGTTTTACGTGTACATCTTCCATCGGTAATATAAACGAATAATCAGGAACATTATAGTTAATCTAATGAAAACACATTGATTTTTATCATTTGTATTGGAAACAACATTGTCATATGTCTTTTCGTGGATCTAAATAATACGAAATCTCACTCTATGATTCGAAGTTAAAATCCTCAAATATGGTAAAATAGTGACTTTTTTCACGTTTTTCATGTAGTTTGATATTAAGTATATATATTCGTTTTTACCAATATTTCGATACTATTTCATGTATTATCACAATATGTGATTTGGCCTTCAAATCTCAGAATTTCGCATAATATTGCATTTTAAGCAGGTTTTCTTGCATTTTGTTTCGTACGAAAAATCATCGAATTTAGCAATATTTTGACGTTTATCATCCCCTTTTCCTTAATGTGATTTAAACAAAATATCATCGAATTAGACAATATTTTGCCGTTTTTCTACGTTTTTGTGAATTTTCAGTTTATTGGTATTAATTCATATATATACGATAAATATAATGCACACTCATAATTCATTAGATAATAACCTTTAATACTCCCTTTTCAATCATTTACTTGTTTCTCGTTAAAATACTGAGTAAGATATTGAAAAGGGGAGAAGTTCGGTTTTTATTGCATATATCGACGTTTCAGCCGGAATAGAGCGGTTTTACGTGTACATCTTCCATCGGTAATATAAACGAATAATCAGGAACATTATAGTTAATCTAATGAAAACACATTGATTTTTATCATTTGTATTGGAAACAACATTGTCATATGTCTTTTCTTGGATCTAAATAATACGAAATCTCACTCTATGATTCGAAGTTAAAATCCTCAAATATGGTAAAATAGTGACTTTTTTCACGTTTTTCATGTAGTTTGATATTAAGTATATATATTCGTTTTTACCAATATTTCGATACTATTTCATGTATTATCACAATATGTGATTTGGCCTTCAAATCTCAGAATTTCGCATAATATTGCATTTTAAGCAGGTTTTCTTGCATTTTGTTTCGTACGAAAAATCATCGAATTTAGCAATATTTTGACGTTTATCATCCCCTTTTCCTTAATGTGATTTAAACAAAATATCATCGAATTAGACAATATTTTGCCGTTTTTCTACGTTTTTGTGAATTTTCAGTTTATTGGTATTAATTCATATATATACGATAAATATGATGCACACTCATAATTCATTAGATAATAACCTTTAATACTCCCTTTTCAATCATTTACTTGTTTCTCGTTAAAATACTGAGTAAGATATTGAAAAGGGGAGAAGTTCGGTTTTTATTGCATATATCGACGTTTCAGCCGGAATAGAGCGGTTTTACGTGTACATCTTCCATCGGTAATATAAACGAATAATCAGGAACATTATAGTTAATCTAATGAAAACACATTGATTTTTATCATTTGTATTGGAAACAACATTGTCATATGTCTTTTCTTGGATCTAAATAATACGAAATCTCACTCTATGATTCGAAGTTAAAATCCTCAAATATGGTAAAATAGTGACTTTTTTCACGTTTTTCATGTAGTTTGATATTAAGTATATATATTCGTTTTTACCAATATTTCGATACTATTTCATGTATTATCACAATATGTGATTTGGCCTTCAAATCTCAGAATTTCGCATAATATTGCATTTTAAGCAGGTTTTCTTGCATTTTGTTTCGTACGAAAAATCATAGAATTTAGCAATATTTTGACGTTTATCATCCCCTTTTCCTTAATGTGATTTAAACAAAATATCATCGAATTAGACAATATTTTGCCGTTTTTCTACGTTTTTGTGAATTTTCAGTTTATTGGTATTAATTCATATATATACGATAAATATGATGCACACTCATAATTCATTAGATAATAAACTTTAATACTCCCTTTTCAATCATTTACTTGTTTCTCGTTAAAATACTGAGTAAGATATTGAAAAGGGGAGAAGTTCGGTTTTTATTGCATATATCGACGTTTCAGCCGGAATAGAGCGGTTTTACGTGTACATCTTCCATCGGTAATATAAACGAATAATCAGGAACATTATAGTTAATCTAATGAAAACTCATTGATTTTTATCATTTGTATTGGAAACAACATTGTCATATGTCTTTTCGTGGATCTAAATAATACGAAATCTCACTCTATGATTCGAAGTTAAAATCCTCAAATATGGTAAAATAGTGACTTTTTTCACGTTTTTCATGTAGTTTGATATTAAGTATATATATTCGTTTTTACCAATATTTCGATACTATTTCATGTATTATCACAATATGTGATTTGGCCTTCAAATCTCAGAATTTCGCATAATATTGCATTTTAAGCAGGTTTTCTTGCATTTTGTTTCGTACGAAAAATCATCGAATTTAGCAATATTTTGACGTTTATCATCCCCTTTTCCTTAATGTGATTTAAACAAAATATCATCGAATTAGACAATATTTTGCCGTTTTTCTACGTTTTTGTGAATTTTCAGTTTATTGGTATTAATTCATATATATACGATAAATATGATGCACACACATAATTCATTAGATAATAACCTTTAATACTTACTTTTACTAATACTTTACTTATTTATTTGTTTCTCGTTTAAATACTGAGTAAGATATTGAAAAGGGGAGAAGTTCGGTTTTTATTGCATATATCGACGTTTCAGCCGGAATAGAGCGGTTTTCTTGTACATCTTCCATCGGTAATATAAACGGAAAATGAGGAACATTTTAGTTAATTCTAATGAAACATTGATTCTTATCATTTGCATTGGAAACAACATTGTCATATGTCTTTTCTTGGATCTAAATAATACGAAACCTCGCTCTATGATTCGAAGTTAAAATCCTCAAATTTGGTAAAATAGTGACTTTTTTCAGGTTTTTCGTGTTGTTTGATATTACGTATATATATTCGTTTTTACCAATATTTCGATAGTATTTCATGTAGTATCACAATATGTGATTTGGCCTTCAAATCTCAGAATTTCGCATAATATTGCATTTCAAGCAGGTTTTCTTGCATTTTGTTTCGTACGAAAAATCACCGAATTTAGCAGTATTTTGACGTTTATCATCCCCTTTTCCTTAATGTGATTTAAACAAAATATCATCGAATTAGACAATATTTTGCCGTTTTTCTACGTTTTTGTGAATTTTCAGTTTATTGGTATTAATTCATATATATACGATATATATGATGCACACACATAATTCATTAGATTATAACCTTTAATACTCCCTTTTCCATCATTTATTTGTTTCTCGTTTAAATACTGAGTAAGATATTGAAAAGGGGAGAAGTTCGGTTTTTATTGCATATATCGACGTTTCAGCCGGAATAGAGCGGTTTTACGTGTACATCTTCCATCGGTAATATAAACGGAAAATCAGGAACATTTTAGTTAATCTAATGAAAACACATTGATTTTTATCATTTGTATTGGAAAAACCATTGTCATATCCCTTTTCATGGATCTAAATAATAGGAAATCTCGCTCTATGATTCAAAGTGAAAATCCTCTAATATGGTAAAATAGTGATTTTTTTCATGTTTTTCATGTAGTTTGATATTACGTATATATATTCGTTTTTACCAATATTTCGATACTATTTCATGTATTATCACAATATGTGATTTGGCCTTCAAATCTCAGAATTTCGCATAATATTGCATTTTAAGCAGGTTTTCTTGCATTTTGTTTCGTACGAAAAATCATCGAATTTAGCAATATTTTGACGTTTATCATCCCCTTTTCCTTAATGTGATTTAAACAAAGTATCATCGAATTAGACAATATTTTGCCGTTTTTCTACGTTTTTGTGAATTTTCACTTTATTGGTATTAATTCATATATATACAATAAATATGATGCACACACATAATTCATTAGATAATAACCTTTAATACTTACTTTTACTAATACTTTACTTATTTATTTGTTTCTCGTTTAAATACTGAGTAAGATATTGAAAAGGGGAGAAGTTCGGTTTTTATTGCATATATCGACGTTTCAGCCGGAATAGAGCGGTTTTAGTGTACATCTTCCATCGGTAATATAAACGGAAAATGAGGAACATTTTAGTTAATTCTAATGAAAACACATTGATTCTTATCATTTGCATTGGAAACAACATTGTCATATGTCTTTTCTTGGATCTAAATAATACGAAACCTCGCTCTATGATTCGAAGTTAAAATCCTGAAATATGGTAAAATAGTGACTTTTTTCACGTTTTTCATGTAGTTTGATATTAAGTATATATATTCGTTTTTACAAATATTTCGATACTATTTCATGTATTATCACAATATGTGATTTGGCCTTCAAATCTCAGAATTTCGCATAATATTGCATTTTAAGCAGGTTTTCTTGCATTTTGTTTCGTACGAAAAATCATCGAATTTAGCAATATTTTGACGTTTATCATCCCCTTTTCCTTAATGTGATTTAAACAAAATATCATCGAATTAGACAATATTTTGCCGTTTTTCTACGTTTTTGTGAATTTTCAGTTTATTGGTATTAATTCATATATATACGATAAATATGATGCACACTCATAATTCATTAGATAATAACCTTTAATACTCCCTTTTCAATCATTTACTTGTTTCTCGTTAAAATACTGAGTAAGATATTGAAAAGGGGAGAAGTTCGGTTTTTATTGCATATATCGACGTTTCAGCCGGAATAGAGCGGTTTTACGTGTACATCTTCCATCGGTAAAATAAACGGAAAATCAGGAACATTATAGTTAATCTAATGAAAACACATTGATTTTTATCATTTGTATTGGAAACAACATTGTCATATGTCTTTTCGTGGATCTAAATAATACGAAATCTCACTCTATGATTCGAAGTTAAAATCCTCAAATATGGTAAAATAGTGACTTTTTTCACGTTTTTCATGTAGTTTGATATTAAGTATATATATTCGTTTTTACCAATATTTCGATACTATTTCATGTATTATCACAATATGTGATTTGGCCTTCAAATCTCAGAATTTCGCATAATATTGCATTTTAAGCAGGTTTTCTTGCATTTTGTTTCGTACGAAAAATCATCGAATTTAGCAATATTTTGACGTTTATCATCCCCTTTTCCTTAATGTGATTTAAACAAAATATCATCGAATTAGACAATATTTTGCCGTTTTTCCTACGTTTTTGTGAATTTTCAGTCTATGGGTATTAATTCATATATATACGATAAATATGATGCACACTCATAATTCATTAGATAATAACCTTAATACTTCCCTTTTCAATCATTACTTGTTTCTCGTTAAAATACTGAGTAAGATATTGAAAAGGGGAGAAGTTCGGTTTTTATTGCATATATCGACGTTTCAGCCGGAATAGAGCGGTTTTACGTGTACATCTTCCATCGGTAATATAAACGAATAATCAGGAACATTATAGTTAATTCTAATGAAAACACATTGATTTTTATCATTTGTATTGGAAACAACATTGTCATATGTCTTTTCTTGGATCTAAATAATACGAAATCTCGCTCTATGATTCGAAGTTAAAATCCTCAAATATGGTTAAATAGTGACTTTTTTCACGTTTTTCATGTAGTTTGATATTACGTATATATATTCAGTTTTTACCAATATTCGATACTATTTCATGTATTATCACGATATGTGATTTGGCCTTCAAATCATCAGAATTTCGCATAATATTGCATTTTAAGCAAGGTTTTCTTGCATTTTGTTTCGTACGAAAAATCATCGAATTTAGCAATATTTTCGACGTTTATCATCCCCTTTTCCTTCATGTGATTTAAATAAAATATCATCGAATTAGACAATATTTTGCCGTTTTTCTACGTTTTTGTGAATTTTCAGTTCATGGCTATTAATTCATATATATACGATAAATATGATGCAACACATAATTCATTAGATAATAACCTTAATACTTCCTTTTCAATCATTACTTGTTTCTCGTTAAAATACTGAGTAAGATATTGAAAAGGGGAGAAGTTCGGTTTTTATTGCATATATCGACGTTTCAGCCGGAATAGAGCGGTTTTACGTGTACATCTTCCATCGTTAATATAAACGGAATAATCAGGAACATTATAGTTAATTCTAATGAAAACACATTGATTTTTATCATTTGTATTGGAAACAACATTGTCATATGTCTTTTCTTGGATCTAAATAATACGAAACCTCGCTCTATGATTCGAAGTTAAAATCCTCAAATATGGTAAAATAGTGACTTTTTTCACGTTTTTCATGTAGTTTGATATTACGTATAATATATTCAGTTTTTACCAATATTTCGATACTATTTCATGTAGTATCACGAATATGTGATTTGGCCTTCAAATCTCAGAATTTCGCATAATATTGCATTTTAAGCAAGTTTTCTTGCATTTTGTTTCGTACGAAAAATCATCGAATTTAGCAATATTTTTGA